>NC_072732.1:143989744-144267538 GCF_026930045.1 Uloborus diversus
AATTTCTAGAGCATCCCAACACCAATCATCATTAGCGATAACGTAAATTGACTTTCCTCACCCCTATTTTTATAAATGGAACCGTGGAAGCCTCAGTTCAACTGAAATCAACTTGTCAGAGGTCTATAGAAGAAGCCCGGCATCTCTTGTTTTCAGTGTGTTCAGAATAAGACTCGTCCGAAAGCAAATGCCAAGAATCGTGAGAGGGCTTTTTTCTCATCTTTGGTTGCATCCCTGACCAACTGACAAAATATTGTTTAAAAAATTTCTCTAAGAAATTATAAAAGTTGTTTCACAACCATTATGAACTCGCAACTCTAGAGCTCAAATACGCAACCTTGAGGTGATTAACAATACTAAAGAAAAAGGTAAAACATTAAACTCCGCGAGTTTTCTTTGGGGTAAATTACAGGCTTCAGACAGTTTGTGGTGTAATGTAATTTCAGAAGAATAGAGAAGAAAGCTCCCCACAAACACGATGAAAAATTTGTCATTCACTAAGCGTCAAAGCAAGTTATAAATTACGGCATTTGTTTGTTTTACCTCTTTCATCCGCCATTAGACAATGGCTACAGCGCCCCTTATAGTTTATTGGAGTTGCGAATAGTGAACATCTTGTAGAGACTTTCATAATAAAGGTAGAACTTTTTATTTCATGTGAGGAATAAAATAGATGCAGAAAAAAGAACACGATTTTATTTCATAATAAAAAGTGTATAACTTACTTTTTGGAAATAATGAAGTAAGATAGGGCACATCAGATTAAAGGAGGAGAACATTTATAATTTAATATCTTTATTATTCTATTTTGAATGTGGCATGCTAAGTAAATTAGTTATGTAGGGTTAATCTATCGCGGAGAGAAGGTCAACGACAAAAATTCCATCTGTATATAAAACGATGTGACATGCACTAGAGTTATCATAATGGCAAAATCCAAGTCTAAACAAATTAAAACTTTCTTCTTATCAATTCAGTTGAACTCGCTTTTAACCAACCCCGGATTTAATTAGGTACAATGCAAAGTCTATGGGAACGGAACTTGCTTTTAATGAGCAAGCCCCGCTTAAAGCGAGACAAATTTTGCATTTCATAAAATTTCTGCGTATTTTCATCTCAGAAAATATTATCCTTTTTTGGGAAAAATAAATTAACATTTTGAATTCAGCTGAAAGTAATAAATAAGACATAAATCCTGAAAACAACAACCGTCGACATACTCAATGGCTTCCAAAGTACAGAAGAATTTCAAACTATTTTGAAGCCACGGACGCGAATGACGATGCTTTTCTGGCTAATCGTTCCTCAAAAACAACGAAAAAGATACAATAAGATGTTCAAATCAAATAATCAACTTCTTTAGTACTGTACAGAAATATAAAAATGATTATGAATTTTTTTCACGAACCCGTTTTTTACGAGCACCCCTTTATAACGAGCAAATATAAGTGTCCCTTTGCTTTCTAAACTAGCGAGTTCGACTGTATAATTAAAATAAGGTACTGAAAATCGAAAGTAGATCTGTTCTACATTAGTAATAAAATAAATTAGCCACTCGCTCCGTGAGAGAAAAAAAATAATTTAAAATACCGATCCCGAATCGTCTCTGGTGTGTTTCTTCAGTGATCGTTGCTAGGAAATGACGCACGCCCCAGTGCACTTGACACTCGTCCTATTCTCATGCAGTTCATTTATTTCCCAGCAATGTATTTCATGTATTCCAAACCCACGACACTGCAGATATTGGAGTCGAGGTCAGGTATCGATTCGATGAAAACCAAACTAGGTGCTCTTATAAATTTCTAATGGAGGAAGTATCGTATGTAAAAGTCGCAAATATGCCTAAGTATATCGATTGTAATCTATTAGCCAAAATGAGATAATTTTACGCATATATTATGCACAAATGAGACATTTTTACGGTGCATAAATATATATATTCACAAATGTTTTTACGCATATAATGGCACAATAAGACTTTTTTTGCATATATTTGCAAAAATAACGTTTTTACTCACATATTTGTACAAATGAGATTTTTTACGTACATATTTGCACAAATGAGACATTTTTTCAGCATATATTTTCACAAACGAGACATTTTTTGCACATATTTGCAAAAAATGAGACTTTTTACACATATATTTACACAAATGAGACATTTTTACGCATATATTTCTACTTTATTCTTAGAACTTTTAACAATGGCCATTACATATCATAATATGAAGTATCATCTTTATTGTCCGGCATTTATAAAAAAAAAAATGATTTGCATTTATTGCAGTCGTGACAGTGCGGTCACACTCGCAGTAAGAACAAAACATTATATTCCCTGTACAAAAATCAGTTTTTTTCAAAAGTCGATATTTCTCATTATTATATATAATGGTAACCGTGGTGGTAACCGTCGTTAAGGAGTTGGTCTCCTGACTGGATTGTCTCGGGTTCGATGTTAGCCGGTTAAAGATCCTCCATGTTCGCTAATGGCGACTGGGGTACGTTAAATATGCTTGCGGGCACAAAGTCCACGTTTTCTAATTCCAAATAAATACTTCTGTGTTTGCTGGATAAGGCGTTGCTCTGTTTGCTCCTGTTCTGAGTCAAAACATAGAACTCGATTCACTACCCTCATTTAACCAGTTAGATCGTTTGTAGTGGTAAGTACGGTGGACTTCAAATTTTTTAATCCCACCTCGTCCACGGAGGGGATACAATAGTCAACGGAGGATATTTTTTATGTAAGAAAGTGTCAATAAAGGTTGTTATGAAAGTAAACATGCGTTTTAAAGCTATATGAACTAATATGTGACTCTTGCTTAACATAAACAAATTAAAATGCAGAGGCTTTTGAAATAAAGACTCAGGACCTCGCTCCTTATGATAATCCTATTTTATTGAAAAAAAAATCAACATTCTAGCATTTGTAACAAAATCAATAAAGTGCAACCTAATTTAGTTGGAAAAGAAAATATCGAAAGTATGTTCTTAGTTTCATTGATGAGTAAAAAAAACCCTAATAAATCAAAAGATATATTTTTTCAATTAAAAAAAATTTCATTTTCTTTTTTTTTTTTTTTTGAAGAACTTGCCAAAGGCCGATTTAACAAGCTTCGCGGGCCGCTTCTGGCCCGCAGGTTATAGGTTGTGCATCCCTGCTGTACAACAACATAATCATTGATTTTTGGTTTGCTTCTTATCCTTTCTCGATGAATTAATCTCAAATGGTAATATTTACATTGATCACTACAACTTAGACAGGTGAGGTATCTTGCTTCCATATTTATTTGGTCTTTTTTAAATACAAGTTCATGAATTTTCATTGTTCCTGGAAACGGTGAAATATGCTTTGGAATTTGTTTATCTACATCACTTATAAAACTTTCTTCAACATTTTTTATTATTACATTCTTACAGTTTTTTTTGAAGTACCGAAACTAAACTTTCACAGTCTGGGATATCTGTTTTCTGGACAACTAAATTGTCAGCTGTTCTTTTTATTGCTGCTGCTGCTCCATCAGGAGCACCTTTTCCGTGAGAGCTTTTACTATAGTGCCAGTGAATTTCCTCCGCAATAAACTGAGAGGATAAATATCCACCTATTAACTGAAACATTGTTTTGTTTGTGTACTGAGCACTGGGACCATCACTGAGAAAATGAATTTTTTTTTTTAATCAGGTATAAGAGACTTTAAATTATCTTTGAGTGAAAGCAAATGAGCAGTAACAGCTGATGCATCATGCCTATTACATGCATTGATTGTTCCATATGAAATAGGACTTTCTTTAATATCTTTATGACAATATACAACACAAGTATGTATAGTTACCTGGCTTTGAACCACCAAAGTGGGCTGATTTAATTTCTCTGTGAAACTTACATATGTAATTTTCGGAAAAATCAATATGCATTAGGATTTCATTCCTTTTCAAATTTGTTTTTATATCTGAAATCATTTGATATTGGTGTACAATGTTAAATGTATGATTAAAAAATTTGATGATATCAGAGAAAAATAATTTCACTAATTGTTTTTTTGTACTCTCAATATCCACTTTCATGGTTCTATAGCAAATTTTTATTTCACCTTTAATCTTCATAGTAACTTTTTTGTTAACCCATTTTAGAAGTAGCACAGGTTCATCTTGAAAGTCATTTATTTTAATTTCTTTTAATTTGCAGGCATCACATTTACGATTTAGGCAAAGTTCTCTCTGAGGATCACAACATGTTGCTTTAAGAACTTGAGATATATTTTTTTTTCATTTATAATAACAAGACTATGTAGTTTTACTATTAAAAGCTTTATGTTTTCAAGAACTTTGCATAAACATGTCTCCCGATCGGAAACTTTCGGAAATAAGATCCAAAAAGGTCGGAGACGACAAAAAGTTTGATAACTAAGAGTTTGATGTTGTGGGCATTCCTTTATAATCATTTTATGCAAATTATACATAGTATCATTTAAATAACGTTTTTTTTTCTTCTTGTAATTGTTTCTTTTTTCCCTGGGCACAAGCGACTTGCTTTGTCAGATTCTAGAAATTTTTGAACATTTAGCTGTGTTACTTCTGTGAAATCTCTTTTTGACACAGTTTTGTAAATATTATTACCATAATTGCTAAGCATTTTGATTGAGGTTATTTTTTTACCTTATTGAGTAGTCGATACTTTTTCATAATTTTACCAGACAAAACTTGTAGCATTGTCTTTTTCACTTTGTGAGATTTTTCGGTTTTAAAGTTAGTTTGTATTTTTCTGCCAATAACTTCAGCACGCAATAATTTTCTAAACACATTGGATTTGCTTTTTCTATCTTTACTATTCAATTCTCTTCGAACTTTTTCTCGTGGTCATTCATTTTTCTTTTCTTCACTTTTCTGAGATCTGCTGAATCTTTTTTTATATTTTTCAAGTCTAGTATTTAATTTTTTGTTTTTCTCTTCTTATTCCTCTATCTTCTTCTTTAGTTTATAACGGTTTTTTCTTATTGTTTTTTTCCTCTCAAAATTCTAGAATTCTTGTTTTCCTTGGCACTGTGTTACTATTGTCCAATTCAGAAGAGGTGCTTGGAGGTTTATCTATAATTAATTCTTCAGTTCCTTCCAACATTCTTTGTTTACGATATTTTCTTGCTTTTTCTTTCCAAAGTTTTCTTATTTTTCTTTTTTCACGTTTATTCATTTCTTGAGCACATTTAATTTTTCCACTAGGTAGCCTTTCTTTGGTAGTTAACATTCTCTCTCTTTTTTCTTACTTTCTTCAAACATAAGAGGATTTTTTTTTTTTAATTTCTGTCTAGCACGTCTCATGCTAAGTTTCTTTTGTTCCCTCCTCTTTTGGATTTGAACGTCTGACTTCTTTTTACTTTTTGGTTTTGCCATTTTTTTCTACTATTAAAAGAATATATATATATATATATAGTATATATAAAACATTACTGAAATCATTTAACAGAAAAACTGACAAAATGAACTTCTTTAAGAGTCGAATTTAATTTCTTTTCTATAAAAAATACAAAACAAAATTGCCCTATATTTTGTTTAGCAAACTGAAATTTATTATGATTTTTTCTAAGGCTTTGTCTCTTCCGTGGACCACGTCATCTCCTCCGTGGACATGCCACGTCCACGGAAGGGAAGTCCACGGAGGAGACAAAAGTAAGCTTTAGAATTTTTCAGAGTTTTGATTTTAAAGTTAAAAAAATGGAATGCTTCTTTTTATCAAATATACTACTTTCGCTATCTAAAAATGATGTTTCAAATACAAAACAGTTTTATTTTACCTTTTGTATGATGACCACGGAGAATACACTAAGAACTTTGCCAAACCAGATTTAGACACAACAATCCAACACGTGTACAAGAGAACTAAAGTTGATCACTAGAAAACAAAATGGCTAAGTATCCTACCATTTACCTTATATGGACTTGACTTTTGCTGCCCTCTATTATGTATTTATTAAGTTATTTTAAGTGTCCACGGAGGGAGACTTCAATCTTAGGGACAAAGTTTATGAGTCATTTTCTTTATAAATACAATTTATTTTTTTTTAATTTTATTTTAAAAACATCTTAGAACTCTTAGCTAGTTAATACAATCAAAGATATTTAAAACCAATTTAAACAGTTTGAGACCAATTACAAATTGCTTTGTCTCACAGACTTAGGGACGTCCACGGAGGGGATTTTAAAGCAACATTTATTAAAAAATAAAACTGAAATATTAAATTTATTGAATTGTCATGCATAAAATTAATTAGTTCAAAACTTAACTAAAACACATGAAAAAAATATTAAGGAATATACTGAAGTTTTTATTATTTATTACTAAGGGACTGTAATAGTCACCTTTTTGTGAGAATGACCCATAACTGTTTTCGTTGTAGCGCATTTCCTCAATGTCGCCATTTTTTTTGGTTATAAATTTTAGCGATGATTCTTTTTATTCTACAGCTTTCGCTGACTGCGTTAACAACAAATCACTTTCCGGGCTTATAGCTTGTTTATTGTTCAAAATATTTCTTGCTACTTCTAAGCACAATTGAATTTATAAAATCTCTAGACATTCATATTCACTAAACTGGACACCAATATTTGATTTAAATACACAATTTCTGGTTGGGTTTACCTCATTCTTGATGATTTAAGACAAGTTCTAACGCTGAATTTTGAGGAATGGAAACTTTGTTTGGTTATTTGGTTGTTTTGGTAAAAAAGTTATTTGGATATATATAAGAAAGTGATGTAAAGTGTAATAGGGGAATGTTTGCCATAGTGCAATAATTTAGATAACTTTTTTTTAATGAAGAAATTGGAAATTTATAGTACAGAAAGAAATAATGTATTTTGTTGTAAATGAAATATTATTTATATTTCCAATTAAAGTCACAATAAAAAATAGAGATACATCCTTTGTCAGCATTTCAATACCTAAACGCTGCCATATTTTTAAAAATATATCATTTGTAACGAGACGCATTATAACCTATGGCCAAGGTTGCTGTGAGATTGGCATTGAAACTGTCATCGAACACATAAAAAACTGAATAGATATGCTACCAAGATCCTCCTGTTTGACCAGACAACTGCTTGTAACAAAAGTGCCCTGGCAATAGCCAACTATCGGCACTTCCTGCTTATTTTCACGCCAGGGGAAGAAGCGTTTATTTTTTGTTATTGTGTGGGCAGAAACTACGGATTGTGGAGGTTTAAGATACCAAGGTCACTAGCACGGCGGTCAGGTGACGTTTTACAGAATCTAGTTACTGATTCTGTTTAGAATGCGTGTTATTGTTGGGAATTGAGTGGGATCGTTATTTTCCGATTTTTTCGACGCTTGAACTGCACTTATCTGTTTGTTGTGACGCTTTTTCGGTGCTGTTATGAATCATAAAGCTCGGACAGCGTTTTTTGCTCGTCCAGAGTTGAAACTGTGGGATGTTAATTGTTTTTTTTTAATGGTGGCATTAGGGCCTCTTTAATAATCACGTCACATACGCTGCTGTACTGATGACTCTATAAAGAATTCCTTCCCCCTGTTTCGCGTCAAAGCAAGTTCTAAATTTACGAAATCTCTTACCAAAATTCCCCTTCTTCGATCTTAGAGCAGGAATTAGTAAATGAGCTAACAAGTCCAATTTTTTGCTTTGTAAAAGCTGAGACAAAAGATCCCAAGTCACGTGACTCAGCAATGACGAATAATTGACAAGTTTTGCAAAAAAAAATAAAACCTATCACGTGACTTGAGATCTTTGCTTCACAAATGAAAGTTTTCACTCCCTCCATTTTAGCTCTTCTCAATGGCTCCGATATTTTCAAAGGTCGCGGGTCAGCAAAATAAGTGAAAATCCTCTGATATTCTTTCTTGAGATTAACATTTATAAGTAAAAACGCATGTTACACAGAACAATAAAACTGATAAAAACGCAAATACTGTTTCATGGCTATCGCAGACGAACTTACGGGAAAAATCTGCTAAAAACTGCAACGAGGTGAGTAAATCCTTCTGATTTATGAAAAACATAAGCCATTTCACTTCAGTTCTTGTCTTTCTTCAAATTGCAATCAACTTTAATTATGTACACAAAATGTTGATGTTGATGGTGATACTGTATTTTGTGTTGTCAAAATTTCAATCATGTCAGCTGTTGTTCAGGGTTTCTTTGTTGGACTGCGATTGAAAGTCACTCTACATCTCCCATCAAAACCGAGAAGGTCTTGTTACCATTCGGGTCAGAAGTAGAGGAGTTGCCTTTAGTTGTCATCAGTTCTTGTGAACGTTTTCCACACCATCTAGGAACTTAACAGGACTTACGTGTTGTAACCTTTGTTTCTTCTTCATAATATGGTTTTAATAAATAGGTAATCGGTCATAGTTGACAATAATGAAACATTTAAAAATTCTGAAAAACCGTAATACACATTGATTTAATACCTGAATTTAATGCCTTTTCCTGGCAAAAAACTTGAACAGAATTTACATAACTGGTTTGTAGTGACGTGCATAGCAACCTATCATTAAAGTTTCATAATTTAGAATAGAGGAGAGTGTTGTACCTTGGGACACTGCTAATTTCTAAGAATCTATTTTTATCAGCCATGTTTCTGTAATCTCTAATAGTAATCTTCATCACTAAATGGTGCCATAGTAAAAATCATCATAAAATGAGTAAAATTGACGATTTTGTGAGAGAAAGAAAATTTCATGACTCAAAAGTAAATATTTTCTTCATTTTTATTTCATTTTCTGTCTTTGTATTTGTGAATTTAATAAACTGAATTTCATTTTGTTGCAAAAGAGAAGTACTTTAAATAATTTGCTTATGAGGAAATAATGATAGCGCCTCAAGATTGACCATCATTTTGATTTTTCTTAAACCACGTGATGATTGTACCTTGGGACAGCCAGACATATTGTACCTTAAGTACCTTAGGACACGTTCAAAGGTACAACATATGTATGGTTATGTATAATTAAGATATGTTTAACGACATGGGACAATGTTCTAACCTTATGTAGTCTTTTAAACACATTTAATGTTAGATAATAATTCATAATTTATTACTCATAATTCATATTTATATAATTAAGAGCCGATGATAAAGTAACCAGCGTGATTCAACAATGAAATTCACGCTACAGCATGATAATTTGATAATATGATTTGGTAGAGTTTAACAAACAGGGAAATGCTTTATTGTGACAAGGCTGAACTCGATCCAGTAACTTGTTGACCTGTTTTACTGGTAAGACTGTCATTTTAGGAGAATGAAGAAATGTAAAAATGGTTAACAATGACCGCTATCTACTGGAGTTTAAAGCCCCTATATATACGAGCCGGCGTATCAGCCATTTTGGATAGGAGCCCGTGTTTGAGTGGTTGTCTTTTCTGGCGAGTTATCGCATTTGGGGATTGTTCACTGCGAGCGATTATTAGCTGCACGTTAATTGTTTATTAAATAAAATATCATTTACGACTAATATGGCGAAACACGAAACTTGGCTATGGTAACCCTTGCTACGCAACAATGAAAAATCCGATCCAAAATGGCTAAACTTAAGCTGATGCGTCGGCCTATCTATATAGCGGCACTACTGCAGTTAAGAGGAGGACCCCAACGTCTGGAGTTGGTTTAAAACTTAAACTACCAAAATATCACCAAACAGGCAATTGCTGCTTTCAAATGTAGAAGAGTAGAAGCCATTTTCAACCCGTCATACCTTGACGGGCGGCTTTCTAGTTATTAAATATTCATGATTTAATTCACTACCATGAAAAAAAAATTTTTTTTTTTTGTTTTCTGGTGCGAAATTGATGGCTGTTCCCTGAATCATGAATACTTTTCCATAGTACAACAGGATGTGTCCCAAGGTACAATAGGATGTAGTATCTTGGGACAGCTTGGAACTTTTACTTCAAAAATGACTGGCAACATTTTGTTTTCAAACTGTCTGAATTTAAAAAAAATATATATTGCATAGAAATATGTTGTGGTATTTTAATGTGACTTTTAGATTTTAAATTTGTTCCAAATAATTGACGTTATAAATTAAATTTGAAAAGTGTCCCAAGGTGCAACACTCTAACCCATATACTTACAAACTTTTACTCTGTACAATAAATTTGCATTACAAAAGCCAACGATTACAAATAACCATACATGTTTTACGAATATTGCCAATAGTTAAGAATATATTTATACTGGTAATAAAATCCAGTAGTAATCTTAAATGCTACATTAATTCCTATATAATCTCTAAATTAAGCAGTAAATGATGGGGGAAGGAACGAATTTTTTTTCTATCATTAATTTTGTATGCATCCAAATATAATTAATGTACACTTTTTATCTTACATTTTCCGCATTTGAACACATTTCGAAAGAGTTTTAATTTTTTTTTAAATTGAAAATAGCGAAAAGTATATTTTTGACAGTGCGTCACTGCTCATGTATAGTGGGAATAATGAAACGCTTTAAAATATGTGCATGCAGTTTTCACTCAAAACAGTTTGCTTATTAAAAAAATCTTGATTAGTAGGATGCAAAAAAGGAGATGCATAAAAATACAAAATGGTAACGCCTATAAAATGCAAAAATGGAACTTGATAATTTTCACCCAACTTTTATTTTTTAGTTTTGAAGTTTTAATTCAGTTTTGTTCAGTTCAAATAAACAGAACGTCAGGGTCTGTAGATGAAATGTTTTGATTTATAAGTTCCCTCCACTCAAGTAGGCTGAATTTTAGTTTTTTCATTCAATGTTTTTTTTTAATTTAAATTTCATTGTATTGAGCATTTTGCCTGCCTGTCAAGTTTTTTCGTATTTTTAGTCCTCATGGAAGCAAATTTGTCAATTTATGAATGCAATGATAAATTCATAACAAATGCAGTTTTTAATATAACATTTCACTTGTAAAGAGCAAAAGTAGTTCAAAATTTGACAAAATAAAATGCTGGCTACGAAAATGCCATAGTAATACTGATCCTTTTTATACATATTATAAATTGTATTCAAAATATTGGTGGAATTTTTCCTTACTGAAACAAAGTGCCTTATCGTGTTACACTTCACAATTTCTCTTAAGCCTTAAATCTCAAACTGCTTAATTTCAGGGTAGTCTTGCATATTCACTTAGATCATCCGACACGAATAATTTTAAGTAGATAAAAAATAGGGTGATTACATATGATAAAGCAAAAAAGTTGATTTAAATGACAGCAAGAGTATGTCGGTTACTTCTCAACTGCTAACCGACGCATGCTTTTCTCTTTGATCTAAATAACATGATAATGTAAAACTATAGATTAACTAAACTGAAAGTAAATATATGTCGGCTAATTCTTAACTACTAACCGGCGCTTACTTTCCCCTTCAATCTAAATAACCTACTTTCAGAATAACCCATTTTGCTTAATTTGATTTATTTTCATTTTATGATTCGAAAGTGAGTTTAAAACATTCGGGGGGGGGGGACGGAATGCATGGATTCTGAAGTGATTCACCAAGCTGAGCTATAATTCATACTGGTAACTATCTTGTAGCGACTTGTAATAAAAGAACTTTTCCTTTTATCTTTACTTTATTTAGGTCTCTTAAATGGTGAGACGATTTAGTTCCGGTGCTTCCACCTTTTTTTCTCAAGTACCATTTTGGCCTGTGTTCCACTTGTGATCTGTATCGAAGCTTGCACAACTATCGATCGGAACATTTTATTGTGACCCGAGTCACGCTAATGTAGATGACCCTTTTCGCTCTGAAACTTCGACTTCTTTTCCAATCGCTTCATTTGTGGATTTTCCAACCATAACACTTGCGTGAAGCTTTGACAGTCTAGAAAACGAGCTATTTCTTGAATTGATGACATCTTTTGTTTTGATGTTAGAAAGTGAGTGGAGATCGATGGTTAGTTCTTCTGATGCTAAGTGTACGAGGCTTGAAAAGTAATTGAAGTTCAAGTCCTAGAAATGTATTCTAAACCAATCATGCTTACTATTCCCTAGATAAACTTTTTTTTTCTTGTGCTCGACTATGATTTATTATATTTACGAAAATGAATTTTTTATAGACTTCCTAAACGCTCAACTTGTTTTAACTGCTTAGCTCATATTATTATGTTTATTTTGACTGGCTTGCCACTGTAATCTAATTTTCTCGGTAGTGTTGAATATTTTACAACAAATACGAGTAAATAAATAAATCACTCTCAAAGCCTAAGAATTTTAAAACTTTCGAGCTATTAACTAACGTAGTTACCCTTTCAATATATCTTTTACTGATGACCTTGACAATATCTAGTTCCCAGCGTTCGAAATCGGAAAGTGATAAAAGTCAAAACTATTGTT
The DNA here is from genome assembly GCF_026930045.1 of Uloborus diversus. Taxonomy (NCBI): domain Eukaryota; kingdom Metazoa; phylum Arthropoda; class Arachnida; order Araneae; family Uloboridae; genus Uloborus; species Uloborus diversus. The sequence goes on from NC_072732.1 coordinate 144,002,092, forward strand.
ACCCTTTCGAGGATATGTCATGTAGATCGAGTTCGAATTGTCCTAATTACTACCTGCTGATACGCAGCCGCGCAGGATAAAGAGGTTCGAAAAATACCAATTCGAATCTTGATTGATCAAAAAGAAGGCTACCAAAGTAGGTGGAGTTAGAGCCAAGGTTGTAGATTGCGTTACGAAGACAGGTTTTTTAAGAGTCGAAGGTGATTGTTTTAAAACAAAGAATATTTTGGTGGAATCGTTTTCATTATGATCGAAATTCACTTTTTGTTTCTCTGTAATTCCAGGACATTTATTTTGTTTTACCCTCACCGTCGTGCTTCGCTGTTATCATTAGAAATGGGTTTTACTTGTTTGCTTTAACGAGAGTGAAGTCACGAATTTGTATCAACTAAATGAGTTGTGCAGAGGATTTGTAAAATTAGCCGAATCGATGTCGAGGTAAAAAATATTTCGCTAAAGTCGTGATTTGTGAGGAAAATTTGCTTTAAATAATGAATATTATTAACGGTTTTTTTTTAAAGATTTGCTCCCATTCTTTTCTTGAAACATATTTTTGAAGCATGCCATTTGCATTTTGAAAGCAAGAAATATAATTACGTTTCCAAACTGTTTTAATACGAAGCTTTCTTTACTCCAGAGCTTAACAGGAATTTAAAAAAAAGACTACTACTGCCGTCTAAGTGCAAAAGACGTATCTGCATCTGAGTTCAAAATGAGAAATTAAAAGTTTTTTGCCTCCTTGTATTCCATAAAGATGCAACTTCTTTTTCAGCTTTTTTAAATAAATATTTCCCATTCACAAATGACCATAAAACATTGTATTTAGGTGAAATATGTGAAAAAGAAACACTTGGGGACCATAACTCAGTTGAGATAAAAAGTGCAGATACGACTTGTGGGCTTATCATGGCAGAATAGTGATAATTTGTATTTCTGTTCAAAGTTTTGTGCCTCCTTGTATTTGATACAGATATAACTTTTTCAGATTTTTTTTAAAAATATTTCTCATTCAGAAATAACCATAAAACAATGCAACTAGGTGAAATATGTTACAAAGATACACTTGGTGACTGTAACTCAGTTTTGATAAAAAGTGCAGATACGACTTGTGTGCTTATCACGGCAGAATAGTGATATAATTATGCTATATGAAATTTGTTACTACTTTATCTATTTATGTCATGTCATAGAAGTGGTGGATATTTTTTTAAAATCATACTCACCAGACCTAGGCATAACTGGCAACAGTGTTTATTGAGCAACCAATATATTTCAGAAAAAAATTTAAAGCAATTTAAATCATTGGCAATAATTTCAATTGTTGCGTTATGAAGTCTAGGAAAGAAGTTTCAGTGATCACCACTCACATCGGAATTGGATAAGCGCAGTGGGGCAATTAGGAGAATTAGCCAGTCCAGCTCTATGAAAATGTTCAATAAGATAGTCATGTGGCAAATGCAGAAATTTTATTTTTTATTTTAGGTTGCATTGTTTAATTTTTGAGTTAAAAGGGAAATCTTTCTGTTGTAGCAATAAATAGGTAGTAGAGTTAGGGAGCTATGTGGAATAATCAAACTATTAAATGATCACACCTTTTTTTTATTACTTCAACAGTGCTTAAACTATTGAGAGCTAAAGGATAAGAAAGAAGTTAGTTGCATAAAAAAGGGAGCTGGTTATAAATGATGTCACTTTTTTTTCGAAAAAGCAGGCCCCCCCTCTCTGTGTTACAAAGTATCACATTTTTCGCCTTACCCCTCCCAAGTATGATTGTCCATGCATACGGTTAAAAATTCCTTTTAATACAAAGAGTCCCCAATCACTACAATTACTCTATAATCAATCATTTGACTGTTAAATCAATCGAAAGAGTCAGAGGAAAGCCGGTCATTCAATCAAGGAAACATTTGAAAGAATCAATTTATAACTGATGACTTGAATATAAGTCATTCGAATCATTCGATAAGAGACCATTTGCAAAAATCTCTCGTAAGTGATCCCTTAATGATTTGGATCATTCGATTATAAAAGAACCCAACTTCTTTTTTTTTTCTAAATCGCTTTGCAGAGTTAAATTATTTCTTTTCCCTATTGTAAATATTGTCGTCTTTTTTTTTTTTTTTTTAGTAGTGTCACAAATTTGTTTACATAAAAGTAACAACAACATTTTTCATTTTAGTTCATATACAGTGCTCATTCTGAACAATATATTGATACCTAATAAAGTAAAACCTTGTTTTAACGAAGAAACCAGTGAAATCATTTCGGATTAACGAAATTTCGTTATAGAGATATTACAAATGTTGACATGGTTCGCATGTAAATTGAATCGGGGATTAACAAAGTCTTTGCTATAACAGACTTCGCAATAATGGATTTGACTGTATATTTATTTTTTTTTCCTAAAAACTATCTTAGTTCAAACCTTTTTTCATTTTTCTCGATAAGTAGCACTGTTGTCTCAATTCTCTTAAGCGTATGATCCATTTTGATAATTAAGCAGGGATAAATATTCCTTATTTGTTTTCCTCAGGTATCATTTATATTATTGTAAAAGTTATTTGCTTTTTTTTATGTCTACTACTAAATTTCGCATTTCCAAACGTAAGAAACTTAATCTACAAGTGCTTACAGCATAATGCCAAAAAGCGTTTTCTTTTCTTTCAAACTAGGTAATTGTATTGAAATTCAGATTTATTTTAAATATTTAGTAATCATTAGACTCCTGATGCTTTAAGTTTTAAGCAAGTTCCATTGCAAAACAGACATAAATATTTCTAATCATTATTTATAAATATTTAACTATATTATTTAGTATTTTTGTATGATGATATGACTTAGTGATGCCTTTGTTACTAAATCTACAATGGTCTACTTCATGTGACATTATCCGAAAGATCGTTGATTCGTTGAAAGTTCAACATACCAGGAGATCTGAGTAGAGATCTTGTCATGCAGCTAGAAACATACTCGACATTTGTAATGCAAAACTGCCGGGTTTACTCTCTTAGTATTTCTACCGAATTTTAAACTTGCGATTTTTATGCAAGGAAATCTTTAATAATTTACACAATATCGCGTATGCTGCTGTTGAATAAAGCATTTATAAAATGAAATTTTGAAGAACAGTTTTATTAATGACTGATTGCTTATGGAACAGTAGAATCCGGTATAAATGCATGAAGGAACACATTATGCATCAAGAAAGAGCTATTTGTTAAGGATTTTCAGTCTAAGAATACGATATTCATGCTAGACAAAAAGGTTGCGACTTGAACGCGAGGAAGATTTCGCGATTTTTTCTGCTTTTGACCCACGACTATTATGTGAAGACATCTATAAGACAGTTAACTTAGTACTTATATGTTCAAACATCAACAATGTAATTAAATTGCTTTTACTTGCAAGATACATGATTTAACGCACACATTTTTCTACGTGTACGAGTATTGAGAGAGTGGGACTAAATACAGTAGTAAACATAGTATTTATGTGCTGAAGTACAACAAAGTAGCCAAATCCGAGCAGAGCATCAGTGAAAGTTGAAAGAATGTGAGCTACTAATGAAATCCAGTCAAACATTCTAAAAAGTTCAATGGCGGTTTGTTTATATTTAACTGTTGCCACTTGACGATACGTAATAATCCCAAATCCTGTGCTACGTACCTTAGCGTTTTTTTTTTTTTGTTTTTTTCACAAAGATGTAATTGAAACTCATTTTACCTGTTTGATACAGGGATTATTTCATAATTTGTTCTCCTTGTGGTACTAATACTGGTAAAAACAACTACTACAACACTAAAATAACACTAAATACATCCATCAAACAAAACATTTATGAACTAAAATATCATCCAATGTGTTTGAAACTATTCTTTAAATCGAAAGTAAACATTTTGCTTCTACAGTTGTGTTCATTTGATATCTCGGTCTTGTTTAGTAACACTTTTACCTTTAAAATCAGCAGGAGAAAATGTTAAGTACTTAATTGTTAACAATCCAGAAGCTATTTCTATCAAAACTTTAATAACTACCTGAGATTATATCAATTCAAATTCATCACGACAAATACTTTTGGTTTCCGCATATTTAGAACAGTTATTCTTATCCGAAAACAAAAGTGGTTTTTACTATCATTTTAAAAGAATATATTTCACATCATTTTTACCATTTTTTTAATTCCGAGCGCATGAGTTCCTGTTTCTAATTTCGAATGTATGTGTTCTATATTGATTCTTCCGATAGCATTCAGAGAGCGCAAAAGAATAAAATCGTTCTCTTCCTTCTTCTTTAATACAGAACACTACAAAAGTACCCTGAGATGAAAGGATATTATGTTAAAAGTGAAGCGGAATGTTTTTCTCAACTTTTTTAAGTGAAAAAAAATGAGAACATGTGTGCTGTAACAATGTCATGAACTTTCTTTTGTTCAGCATCCGAGTTTCTTGATTATATACTGCCGTGTGATTGACAGTTAAGAAATCGAAAGTAATTGAAACGTCTTTCTGAAGATCGTTAACATTGCCGTACTTTATCTAATTACTTTAGCTGTTTTTTAATTGTTCATTGTTAAAAAAGAAGGTAACACTTGTTTCAAAAAAGTAACTTGCTGTTAATTCTTCTTGCTTCAAGATAGTGAATGTCTTGAAATAACTAAGAAAAATGCGAGTTTCAATTTATTTGCAGAATAAGTAGAGCAATTGAAGGGTTGCAGAAACAAAAAGTTAACTCCATTTTTTGATTGTTGGGAAATATCCTGGAGTTTACTGCATGTTGCCTCAAGCGAATGAAGCAGTTAACTCCTTCTAACGAATAACTTGAGAACGATCAACCGGATATAACTCCTTTTTTCGGTCGTTTTGTTCTACAAGGAGCTGTACCCCTTCAATTGCTTATTCCATCATTTTATACGAAACGGAATGGTTTTACAGGAAAATGGTACCTGTGTTATCTACATAAAGATCTCCCAGAAGCCAGTGCGGTTTAGTTTAGAAAAAATTGAAAAAATTAATGCCTCTAGTGTATTAGCTTAAAATTTTAGACTTTTTACTTTCATTTGACAATTTTGAAGTGACTATACTCAATACTCTTCTGTCATGGTTTAGTAACTGAGAAAAATAATTTTGCTTTCATTAAGATTTTTAAAAATTACAAAACAGCAAAAAGCGAACTTAAACGCGTTGACTTCTAAGTAACTGAACTGGCACTTAAATAATTGCATGAAAAAATATTCCACGATAGAAATCAGTTGAAGCAAGTTTAAATGTATGAAAAACATTTGTAGTGTATAGCTGTAATCGTATCTGTGTAAATATGTAGATCTTCTATTTATTTATTGAGCAATCACGATTGCTTATTGTTCTCACTTGACTGTTTTGATGTCCTATCATTTTATTTTCCCACCGCCACCCTCTGCACCATCACCGTCGACCGGGTCCTCACAATGCTCTTCCTATAGCGAAAGCCGTCTCCAGGTTGCATCCATGTCCTACACACACGCGCATACATACACAACTACACACACACACCCCCACACACAAACACACACGCCTACATACACACACTCGTGATTGCGAAAAACATAATTTGAATTCAAGATGTCAAAATTCAAATTATTTATTTTTATTTAAATGCGAACGCTTAAAAAACTGATGCTAAAAATATTCATAGAACACGCAAATAGTTAAATATATATATTTTTTATTGCTTTATTCCGGCAACCATTATTTGTTTGGCTCAGATATTGAGCTTCATTCTTCTTTTTTTTCTATTATTTTTACCATGCTTATAATTCATTTTATTCAATAAAATTATTTTTCTTTTCAACCAAAACAATCTTTCCATATTGATATTGAAAATTGTCTTTTTTTGTAAGACAAACGAAATTTTTATTTTCCTTCTTTAGTTTATTAAATTAAATGCCCAAATTTTTATTAAGTATACAAGTAGCGTATTTCAATAAACAAAAAAGAAATTATGTTCCGTAATATTCCATTATTTATGAAAACTAAAATCAGAATATTTTGAAAAATGTCATTAATTTACGTAACTAACATATTGGATACGTAAAGAAAATGTCCTGCTTAACTGTATTATGTTTCAAACAAAAACAATATGAAAAAATGCGAGTAAATTAATTATGCACACAGATGTCTTCCCATTTTCACGAATTTAAAGGTAAAAAAAAGCATTTTTTCACATGAAAAAATTATCTCCTTACTAAAATTCAATATAAAAAGTTCTATTTTGGTAAAACTAAAAAAATAAAAAGTAGCCTCTTTTTCTTTCAGTCAGGAGTACTGAACAGCAGCTTTCAAACTAAAGGACAATAGGGCAATGTATATAGGTTTCTTTACATTAGATATAAAACTGTATATGAATCTATGTGATTATAGCATTATTTTTCTTACAATTTTTAAAAATATAATAAAGCATCTTCTTTCTTTTAGGCATGAAAAGAATGGAGTTTGATTTGGCGCAACATGTTTCCTTATGATCTCCAGCAGCAGTTGTGGCCCTAAATTGTTTGAGAAGTTCCTTCAAAACGTCATCACGAGTCCTAAATCCTTGTGGGAGTCTGCACCTGGAGGAATAATGTCTTCCTCCGATGCGACAACGTACCTGAATACAGTCAAGTGGGGCGACGAGGGACATTACTTGAAGGAATTTACGAGCAAGTTCAAACTGCCCCAGGTTGCCAAGATTATCAAAGGCCAACACCAGAATCTTGGGGTGCCAACACTGCCTTCTCCGAATCTCAACCAAGTGATATTCCTCTCCTCCGCTGGCACAAAGCTCAAAGTAATTGCCCAGTGTGTGAAATTCAAAGATGCTGGTCGAAGGATGGTGCCAGTTGGATCTAAATTGGCAGTTCCCGAAAATTACGACGGATGGTTTGAAATACTTTCAGAAGACGGCCGGGCCGTTCGTTGCATTGAAAGCGTAGCGGAACTGACTAGAAGAAATCCCAAGTCTTGTTTAGTTCGAGACAGCATTAAAGTAAACCTGCCAAGACCTGATGATGTAGACAGCGTCTGGGACAAGACTCGAACTATATCTCCTGGGGAAGTGCTCTCGCTTGGAGAACTTGCTACTGGAAGCTCACGTGGTAATCGCAGCAGTGGAAAATATCTCAGCTGTGTGACATCCTTTGGCGATACTGTATACTTGCCCCTAGAGCTTCGTGGAAGGTTTAGTACTATAGCTGGTGAAGATAATATCTCGGGCGTGCATACCGTTAAAACACTGATGTCGAAAAGATTTCCTCTGATGGTCCGACTCGTGCACGGTAAACCACCCGTTGGTGTGAAAACAGGATCTCAATTTGTGCATGAGATGCGACTGTATTCCTTGATTGAAGAAGAGTGTCTTGTTGCCATGCCTTTAACAAAAGATGTGGGTGTCGTTCCCCTACCACCAAATGCCGCGCTTAAAATCCTAGCTCCTAAAAATTCGGAAAGCCTCGTAAAACTGCCAGAACATACAGCTCTTGCCAACAAGTGCCACACTTTAATGGCTGAAGTTTCTGGATGTATACAAGTCTGCGATGTCAACTCTGTCCGCGAGATAAAAAATCTGCCTCCCTCTCCTCAGTACGTCTACACGAGACGACAAGCTCCTAACACCTACCGCACGGTTCCTCTGGTCAAACGCAGCGCATCCGACCCTCAAGGCACCAATATGTCCGGAAGACTTCATTTAGAGCGAGGGCTATCTACTCCAAATGATTCTTCCCTTCCTTTTAAAGAGGTTTCGGATGATTTTTCCGACTCCGATGACCTTAGATACGATGAAATCGACCAGATTTATGATTATGTGAGAGGATTTGCTCCTCTGCCGGTGAATATCAAAAATGAGTTTTCAGCTTCTGAAGAGCATAAATCTCAGCTTTTGCCACAAATTGCCGTAGATAGTATAAACGGTAAATCAGGAGACAGAAAACCTCCTGAACCTCCTCCAATAGAGACGATTCCCGCTAGGAAATCTAGCAATGGAACTGTCAAGCACCATCAAACGCCCCACAAAATCACCGTTAGCATTGTGAATCGAACGCCCACCATCAAAACCAAAGATATGTTCTTCCCAAATCGAAGTCAGAAGACAAGAAAATCAGCTGACGATCACATATATGAAAAAATAGAGAAAAGGAAAAGTGGGCTGAAATTAGTGAAAGTATTTGAAACGCCTGGAAGAACACCAATGCGTTCCAATAGCGCTAGCAAAATTTTCCAAAATGGCACTCAGAATGCTAATTGCGATAACAATAATAATAACAAACTCCCCTACAAACGACAGAGCCAATATCAATTGCACGTCAATAATTCCCAAAACCATGTGAATGGCAAAACCAGGTTTCAAAAGAATAATAAAAATTCTTACGCTCACAAAGATCTATCTGGTGTCAATCGGAATAACAAATCTCAAAAGTCGTCTTGGGTGAATTGTGGCGTCAAAACTATAGCGACTTCTCCCCTATTCCACATCCGATACAAGTCTCTAACTGATTTACTTATGGACACAAAAAAATCTAGCCCTGACTCTAGTAATACGTCTTGTGGCAAAAAGATTCAAGGCTCAGCTGGATCCTCCTCCACTATTTCATCGAAAAACGATAATGATAACCAAGACAATCAGTCGGACATCCTCGAGGAGGCACAAAAAAATGCTAGAAACGGCCGTAGGTTGTCCAGGCCAAAATCTTTGTCGAATCTGGTTGGGGACATAACGCCAAAGAGGAGACTGGACAATCATAACTATTACAATCTCGTGCAGAATGATCTCATAAAACCACCAGAACTAAATTGTTCTAAATTTTATTCCATGCCTGACTCTTCGCGATACGCTAAAAACCATTATGGAAATTCCCATCATGCAAAGAAACTTGGAACATTGTATTTATGAGATGCTTCCTAAATACATTTTGACTCACGATCAGCTTTATTATAAAAGCAAATGTGCAAAATTTTTCATCCTTTAGCCAAGCTGTTCAGTATACGTGATGTCCTTTGGTGATAAACGTCAATATTTTTTTCTTAATTTAACCTGATAAGTGTTGTCAAAATATGAAAGTCTTCATGTTTTCCATTACTTTTCCAATGCCATCAGTGTATTTTCTTTTGTTCGTATTTGTTGCGTTATTGACTATTGATGATGAGGGTGAAATCAATTAAAAAACCAGTCACATAATTTGATCCGCTGTGATATTTTCACACTCAGCCAGCTGTTTATGTGTGCTACTTCAACAGCAGAATATGATGTAGTGTAGAAAACTATAATGATGATTAATTGTTATTATTTTATAATAAAGTGCGTAATATATGTACATTGGTTTGATTCTTTTCAATCACAATTTTTACACAAATGTTTTTAAAATTTTGAAAAGTGATGAAAAAAACGGAAGCAGAATGCAAATTTTGGAAATACTGTGTTGTCAGTTTCTATTGTATCTGTTGTGAAAACCCGTCAAATTAAGCAAAGGACAAATTACAAAATACTTAAACTACAAAATACATCTCGGAACAGTATTAATCTCATGCTTATATCCACGATTTCTGGCAGGCGGTGCAAGGGGATGTACTTTCATATCCTAGCTTTTAAAAATAGCTAAAAGAGGAAAAGTTACAAAATACTTCAAAAAGACTGCAAAATGCATCATGAAGACTATTAATCTCGCGTTTATTAAATGAAATTTTTTTTGACAAAAATAAATCTCAGAATTCGCTTCAAAATAAACAAACAAAATATAAAAATAATAATAATGTTAAAAAAATAATAAAACAGTTTTAAAAAAATAGTAAATTAAATTCGGTTGCAGCCGCCTATATATCATTCTGAAAGCACCCATGACTGCGGCTGAATAAATGTTGCGCCAATCATAACACCCACTAATTCTTTTGCTGTCAAAATTCTTGTGATACTGTTCTTATTTTAAAAATTCAAATTGGAAACGCACTTTTAGCTTCATAATAGTTATTAATCCAGCAGTTAAGAGTTCTTACCATTCTTCTCACTTAAATTACATGCTAAATTGGCAGAGAAATGTCAAAGCAAAGAAGGCGATAAAAAGCCTTAACTAGCAACAATGCTTCTATTATATGGAACTCCGTTAGAAACATGCTCAAGGATCCTAGTTTATAAAAACCTTACATTTTACAGAGCAAAAATATTCGTTTTTCAAAAAATTGATTTCAAATTTAATGTTTTCTGTTTTCTCTATGAATTCTATCCTTTTAGAAGAAGATGCAATGAAATGTTAGCTTACCTGACATTCTGACAAGTTCCTCTCAGCATGGTTGCAGGGTCTTGAAATGGAAAATGTATTCAACAGCTCAATTCAAATCACAGTCAAATTTCTGCCACTATCGTCAAGAGCCTCATATAACATTTCATGTGAAAAAATAAAATTAACTAAAATTGGAGACAGTTTATTATTATGATTATTTCTAAAAATTTAAACATCAGCATAAATGAAATTTGATAAATATATGCCTCAGTTGCCAAATCGATTAACTCCACTTTAAAAAAAAAATCCCCATTTCTGCTTTAATAATGCTTAATCAATGCTAAGAATGGGAATTTATATTAAACTTTTGGTTCAGTACATTTCTGATCCTGCGATGGCAGAAAATGTAACACGAGGGCCCGTTCACTCCTATGGATAACACTATCTTCTGCATCACGTTTCTCAACATTTTGTTTTATGGAGTTAATCGATTTAACAAGTGAAGCTTCCAAATATGTCTGGAAATACCTCAAGTGCAACAGATAACACCCTTATTTAAACCTAGTTGCTATACTTCAAAAAATAATTCATTTTAAGAAATAAGATAATTGGCCTACATTTTTCCCGCCAAAAAGTAATTTAGTTGTTGGAAAAAATTAAAACTAGTCTTCATTGTACGATCCAACAAGTAAAAACGGCTATAAAATATTCTGGACTGCAGTAGGACTGCTTCAGTTTGCATGTTTAGAAGCAAATAATGTATATGAATTCGAATTTTAATCGATCTTAAAACTTTAAAGCTAAGTATATAAATTGATACAATCAACAAAAACATTATATGTTAAAATAATTGAAGTTATCTATTTTCTAATGATTATAAGCATTATACCTGAATAAACCAATAACGAATGCAAAAGTTAATTTTGAACGTTTTTTCCTGATAATATTTTTTTGTAAAATCTGAAGTAGACGAAGCAGTTTTTGATTGTTTCAGCAGAAACGCAGTCCCTGATTCGGAAATATATATATATATATATATATATATATATATATATATATATATATATATATATATATATATATATATATATATATATATATTTATTAGTGCTTTATTAAAAAAAACATGTTTGAGAAAACGCATCCTTAATTTAGATTTTTCCGCACTTACTCATTTTACGTGTTTTGTAGTTATAAAACCTATTTCAGCAATACTAATTCTGATATTCCTGTTAGAAACTTTGTCATCAGTCGTCACTTTCGCTGTAACATTTTTAAAAATTACTAATTTATTAAATATGTTTATAAATGCGAACTAAATTTATAAATACGTTTGATGTTCCAAAAAAGAAAAAACAATTAACGGGAAAGCCATTCCAACCCAATCCTTATAAAGGGTGTCCCAAAATTAACGCAAGATTTGAATTTGCCGCCTTTTTTGCAATAAATTGTGGGCAATCTTGAAAAAAGAGCAATTTGGCAGCTGAGGGTCTAAGGTTATTGCAAATGGAGCATTTTCGATTCTATAATGCGTTTTCATTATCGAACAATTATTTGAAAAATAACGAAAGTTTGGGCGGGTCAAGCAGTTTACTGTTATTGGCACTCGATATCGCAATTAGGTAATGCGCAGGTGGTTGTGGGATTGCTGACATAGACGTTTGACTTCAAATAACCCCATAGGGAGAAGTCTAATGATGTAAAATCAACGATCTAGGGTACAATTTACGAACAAGAGATTCCTCATGCAGTGATTGAATAGTTTCGCTGGCTGTATAATAGCATAACACTCCATTTTTACTAACCCTAAACTCCCAGCTGTCAAATTGTTCTTTTTCCGTGGCTGCCAACAATTCACAGCAAAAATTGTGGCAAATTCAAATCTTGCGTTAATTTTGGGACACCCTTTATATCGTCGATTTCGAAAAGGTTTTGTGCTTGAATTGCTTCCCTAATCTAAAAGTAGGCGAATTAAAATGCGATTTCTTGGTGATACTAAATTAATAGAAATGTTAGGGAGAAATTAGTTACTGCATCATTGTGAAACAGTGGGAGCATTACAATTTTCAGCTACAGTCGTGCAATCAAAGAGGCGAATGGGAGGGGGGGGGATCAATAAGAAAAATCTTCATCCCTAACGTTTACAGAATAAAACATATAGAACGTGGAAAAATATATCATAAAAGTTTGTGTATGCAAGTGTGTAAATATAAGTTTTTATTTTACATTAAATTTATTTTAATAGCTCAAACATTTTTTAAACAATGTATAAACATTTTTTGCAGTTAAACATAGTACAAGAAAGCATTTTCGAATAAGTGAAATACCAAAAACGTAGATTTATTTTTTTTAATGCAAAGGAAACATAATTTATTCAATTGCACATCACTAATTAACATGCAGAATCGTTGACAGTTGTAAGCGATCATTGTCTTGAAGCTGTTTACCAGACCGTGAAAATTTTAGCTTCGTCATCTGAAGACAATGGTTAAGTATGTGCCAGTCAGTATGGTGGTTTTTCTTCTTTTTCTCAGTATTATTATTTGCTTTTTGTTTTAGAACCCATCCCCGAAGTTTAGAAGTTTTTCAGGGTGCGGCAAAACAATATGGGCAAGCCAGTTTTAAAATAACCTTATTAAAAATAAATAAATAACAAATATTAAGAAGATAAGAGCTTTACTAATAAATAGTTTGATTGTTTTCAAAGTGGCCGCCTTTTGTAGAGATGCAAAGACATAACTGCTTAGTGAAATGAAATCGTCAACTGTAAGCCACAAGTCTTCTACCTTAAACCTATAACATTTCTACCGAAGCGATTACTTCAGGGAGTCCAACCTTTTGTGTGGTTTAGGACAGACCATAGACTCTAAATAGACCACACATCCATAGGATTGGGATCTGGCGAGTAGTGTGTTCCCTTTATAAATGATATCATGTCCGGAAAAATGAGTCTTGCACCACTCTTATGTCTTTCTGGACTATTGAGCTCGTGCGGAATTTCGTTGAACTGTCCAGCTAATATTGCCGAAGTGCTTTTTAGCACACGGAAGTACAACAGCTTTTAAAAGGCCCCACTGGTACACTTTTCATTCATTTGCTCTCATCCACAAAAACTAGATGTGTTTTTTTTAGCTTGCAATGGTTAGCCTCAGATCAAGTCCGATTGTAGAATTTGATGCGATGTTCAACAATTTGTAAGAGGCTTGGAGACTGCACAGACCAATAAAAAGCTTCTCATCAGTGAAGGTAATCCGTGCACTCACATACGGCCCATCTCAAAAGTTTTGAATATCTTTGGAGCCGCATGAGTCAGTTTTCTTCAGAGAAAGGATGAACGTTTTGGAACTTGTAAGGCTTTAGTCCGAAGTCTGTTTTTGCCATTAACCACACTGATCGGTCACATATTCTCAATTCACGAGCGACCTTTTTGGTGGAAACCCGTGAATTTCATTGAATTTAATTTTTCGATGGCTTTACTTTTAATTGAAGTTTCCGCTATACGTTTCTGTCCACTTCCTGGAGATCGACCATCGTTTCAGAGTTCTTTGAAACGGCAGTTTACATCAGACACTGTTTGCCGAATCACATTAAGCAAACAAACTATCATTTTCATTGCTTAAACAACCCTAAAACAGCAGATCTTTTGCTTGACCTTGTAAAAAAGTCAAAAAAAAGAAGTAAACTAAGAAATACTGTATAAAATATTTTCTTATTAAAATGGCAGACATAAGAAATGAACAAATTCATTAAAAATAAATTAGTTAACTTTTATTTCATGAGGCCAACTTTCTCCGAGAATTTTTTTTTTTTTTCCGCACCTTGTACTTTTCTAAAATCTTCAACATCAATGACTAACATTTTTAAAAAATGCATGTACAAAATCAGAGTTTCGATGAAAAGAAACGCTTCATCAACGATTTGTGCTTCAATAATGACTTATTTTTACTCGTTCGTATTTTTCTACTGAAACGACTTTTTTAACAGACTACATGAAAATTGTTTTCTCTTTTTCTAGGAATGATGTCAAATTTTAGAAAAGGGGTCAAAAAAGTTAGTGGCTAAAATACATTTAAGTACGTCTACGAGTATTAGCAAGTTCTTGCGTTCTAAGTTGGAGGGCATACCTGGTTGAAATTTGTTAAAATTATCTAAATACCTTATTAACGTCACAAGATATTTTTTTTTTTTTTGCTGCATTAATCGTTACTCTGTTGCTTCTCCAAGTTTTTTTACTGCTATTCTATACCTTCACCACACTTATTAATAGAAACCACAGGTATTTTTCGTCCGTTGTTTAGGCGAAGGAAAAATAAGTAAAACAAATTCAGACAATGAGGACTGAATCACTCTTTTGAAGATCGTAGGAAGGGAAGTATCAGTAGAAAATACTTAAAATCTTATACACTTTCCGGGAGAGATAAGTAATTCTCTTGTTCTCGTAACTGAAAATTCAAAGGATAAGCCATTGTGATGACTATTCGTTTTTCTCTTTATATTGTCTTAATTTATTTTCCCTTTTTTTGACACAGGGTAGTCAACAAATCTCTTTTTTTACTCAATTGTCTTTGTGATTGGTAGATACAGGAAAAAAAATCATGTATAACTTCAAAGTTTTTGATTTAGAAATCTGTAAAACAGTGTATGAATATTGCATCTTTCTATAAAATGAAAAAAATACATAATTGAACGATTCGTGATCAAACTGTAACTCATCAAACACAGAAGAGTACAAAGAGCTGCTGATAATTGTTTCCTAAGGAATCAGTAATTTTTAACTTCCTCCCTTTATTAATGTTAATGACTCTTTAGTTTCAATAACTCTTTTTTTTTTCTCACATCCGTAAGCGTCCTCCAATCCCCTTCCCCACCATGCTTATTTTTCCAATATTACATTACTGTTTGAATCATTCAGTTATAATTTATTCACCATAAGAAAATTTCGAAACATCTCAGAATATTTCTAGCAACGTTCCGGGGCTTTCCACAAGTACCCTGAGGAAAACAAATACAGTGGACGCCGGTTAATTGAATCAGTGGGTAATTGAATCATCCGCTTTAATGAATCAAATCGTCAGAAACAGAACAAGACCCAGCTTCATTGAAATTAGCCGCTTTATTGAATCAGCCACTTTATGGAATTAAAACTGTTTAGAGCAAAGATGATTCATATAAGCGGCGACCACTACATTTTACGAAAATTTGCTTAATGCTACAAGTTGTATGAATATAAACTTTTCAAAGTTGTAAAATATATTTTCAGCTAGCAGTATGAATATATACTCAAGTTATTTATGAATTTTTTTCACCTTCAAGGCTTTTATGGCCCTTACAGACTGACTGAGCTCCGAACGAAGACAAAGTGCAGTTTGTGGATACTGTATATTCACAGGAAATGCAGACAAATAAGCTTTTCTATATTTGCTTGCGATTCTGCCCTCTCTTGGCAATAATAGCTTAAATGCATTTAGAGCCGACCTGGGAAGCCAAGGAAAGTACCAAAATAATGTAAAAGTTTTCTGAGATGGTTCCTGATTTATTCCAGAAAAGTGACTGGCTGTTATTGGGAAGGTTACTGAATTCTACAGAAGAATTACAGGTTAATTTGAAAATTAAAGCTACAGTAAACACATTTTTTTTTTTCAATTTTTGATCTAGGTACCTAAAACTTTGAGTGCTTGTATATTTATAACATCTGAAACAGAAAAAAAAATGGTACAAAAAAAAAAGAATGCTTTTTCAGAAATTTGAAGTAAAAAAAAGTCACGAAAAATTCATAAGCTTTCAACCTGCTAATGCGGCACAATTGTTCGTCAAACTTTGAGTTTTCACTTGTTTTTCAATCATTAGGCATAATTACATTAATTTATGCATTATATATTATGAAACAGTTTATTAAAAAAAATGGCTGAAAATGAAAATGTATGTGAAATTTTCAGCAAAGGGGGGGGATTAAAAATAGAAGAGTTTAATTTCTAATTTTACATAACCGTCATTACGGAAATTCATGCATGCAACAATAACTAGATATTATCCGAATGTGTTTCTAAAGTTTCATAATAACCTGATAAATATTGTGGTGCCTGGGCAACATTTGAAGTTTGTTTTTATGTAAATATTGCCAGCAGTGTATACGCGCTGCAAAATGTAAACTAAGGAACGTGATCACGTTTTTTTTTTTTTTTTTTTTTTTTCACTATTGGAGAACCTCTAGGAATTTAATCTAAAAGCTTATATTCTTCCATTATTGTTCACTTTCATGTCATATTTCGAACCGGAAGTTTCAAACGGGCTATCAAATGTACGGATGTATCAAATCGAAAATCAAGCTATTTGAGAAATTAAAGTGAATCTTCAATCCATTTATCAAAAACAAAGAAATTAATTGCTCATTTTGTTAAAAATAAGAGGGATATTAGAATATAAAAAAAGTCTTATATTTCTTGAGGTTTGGTAAGAAAGCTCCTCCACAAAAAAAAAAAAAAAACTTGCATCTAAGCTCTGGATATCACACCCTTATATAAAAAACATATAACTCTTTACTATGGGGTTGATAAGATTTAATACGGTTGAAAACTTCTTATCACTACTTTACATCAAATATTGAAAAAAGAATATGTTAAATTATTTTCAGTAAAAAAATTATCGAATATGTTTTAATATTTTAAGCATAAACAGAAGAGAATACACTCCGTTTCAAAACGAATGCGAAGACAAATTACAATAATTAGTTTCTGCACACTGATTGTAATTTTTCATGCACAACACCCTCCCACACACACTCACATACTCCCCCTTTTCCTTATCAATTTTTTAAGATTGTTTTTTTTAATTATTATCACATTTTAAGTTTTTATTTATTTATTTTAATAACCCTTCTTACAAAGTTGAAACATAAAAGTTCATTTATGCACCCAAATTCCTTTAACATTTCATGCCTCAAGCCCTAAATGATACATTTCTTTAAATACAGACAGCTTAAGTCAACAATATAATTTGATTTTGTGAAACTTCAATTCAAAGTTTTAATGACAACGTTATATAACGAAATTACTAATAGCAGACTCACAAAAAAAAGCTCATTAAATTTCATAAAGGGTTTTTTTTCTCAAAAATTTAAGACCTAAAACAAATTAGATAATACCTCAAATGTTCTGTTTTCTATTAACACAAAATACATCTTCATTTGAGGCAAAATATTAATTGTGAAGCTAGTACATAGCCTACATGGTGTTTATTTCTCCAAGATTTTTATGTCCACCCGATGGCTATAATTAACGAGGCTATTGAACTTTTGTTGTTTAATACTCAGTCGCATAAACCTCGTGTAGGTATGGACGCTGCGTAGGCTTCGATTAATGCAATGGATGACCTTAAGTTACGACGATTCTAGCTTTGCTAAGAAACCGTGTCGAATTTTTATATTAAGTAACATATCAAGAAATGTTACACAGATGAAACGCTTTTATAATCTTTATCGAATTACTGTGGAATACTGAAAAAAGATTCAGAAAAATTCAGTGGAATTTCTCAACGTAAAATGTATTTCATTTAAATAAAGCATTAGTTAAATGTAATGAATTTATAAAGTAGGGGAATGTGGGGCAAAATGAAGTGATTAAGATGACTGAGTTTTTTTCAAAATGAACTAATCAGAAATTTGTTTTGACAATTACAGTACCTAAAGAAAAAGAACATTGTGTTTAAAATAAAACTTGCGTTAAAACAACATTTGTTGTTTTTGGCAGTTAATTTGGGTCATTAAAAAAAAGATGGAACATTTTCACTTTTTTTTCATGGGGCAAATAAAAAAAAAATATTTTTCAATGAAATATTTTTAAGTAGAGTTTAAAACGTAAGTTTGATCACAAGAATCAGTAAATTCAAGGTTGAATGAATAAATGAAAAGATATGTAGCAATGAATGAATAATTAAATGAATAAATTAATTAATGTATGAAGAAAAGTAAATCAGCGAGTAAAAGAATAAATGAATAAGAAAATGAGTGAATAAATAAGTGAATTACTAAATGAAGGAATGCAAATGTGATCATTAATAAATAAAAACATATGTGATTTAGATCAAATGATTGTGTGAATAAATGAAACAAACTGTTTCACTTTGCCCCATTCACTATGCCCCGTATGTACTTGACTAATTGTACACTTTATTTAAAATACAAATAAGTTTAATATTAACTAAACTAATACTGCATTGAATATTAGAAGGTCTCAATTCATATTTAAAATGTTAATAACAAAAACTTTATCATGTTGTAGTAACAAAAATAATTTTGACTTACAACAAAATATTACAATACGAGTATCAGTTTTTTTTAATTGCCTGTGTTACCAAATGCTTTAATCTTCGGCGGTACTTTTTTCTTGACTGGAATAGACAACATATGAGGCAGAGAGAAGCAAATGGATGTAAGTGGCAAAATTAAAAATTTGGAGATAACCAGTACACATGGTAGGTGAACCTTTTCTCTGTCTTGGAGCAAGAGATGGTACGATTAACCCTGGTAATTGCTACTGTAGAGCCTGATTTGGAAAAAAATTTCAATGAAAACCTATTTAGGATGTTATCTTTAAACGCTATTTACTCAAAACTTGAAAATGTTTACTTACATCCCTTTGCTTCTCACTGCCTCATATGGTATTACTGAGTAGCAATAATACCAGATAGGTAGAGCTAAAAGCAGAGTAAATGTTTTACAATTTACCTTTTCCGCACTATTTCACTTTGCCTGATATTCATCTACATGATAATATATATATATATATATATATATATATATATATATATATATATATATATATATATATATATATATATATGTATATATATATATATACTAGAGGACCCGACAGACGTTGTTCTGTTCAAACTTTGTAAATTGAAAAGTTAAAAAAATTCGATAAACTATCAAGTGTTTGAACCGTTCTGTTGAAAAAAAATTTCAGTGACTAAAACTACT
Organism: Uloborus diversus; assembly: GCF_026930045.1. Classification (NCBI taxonomy): domain Eukaryota; kingdom Metazoa; phylum Arthropoda; class Arachnida; order Araneae; family Uloboridae; genus Uloborus; species Uloborus diversus. Next base: position 144,021,291 of record NC_072732.1, read on the forward strand.
TCTTTTGACTGAAGGAAACAACCCCATTGTTTGCTTCTGCCACTATCAGCAAGGCCATGGCCGAAGAACTTTGGCCCTTGGTCTTTGGCGTCCACAAATTTGGCGACAATTGGGAAAATTGCTAAGACTCCTAGTTTTCAAACTCTTCCCGCAATTTCTACATTGTCTGGGGGAATTATCATAACGTAGATCGTAAAATATGCAGAATTGGCGAAAACATTTCCCCATTGCTTAAATTCCGTGGGGCCAAGTTTGTGGTTTTTTAAGATATTAAAATGAAGCGAAGCTAAAAGACGTAACCATGGCAATGCGAAACAAAACATCAGTAATTTTAATGGAGATTAGATTTATTCGAACTTTATTTTTAGCGGCTTGTAACTTTTTTTCCTTTGGAGATAGAAGGTTACTTTTTCGACCGAAGGTCGAGATATTTCTGGAGTAAAAAATGTCACTTTTTCCAACGATGCCAAAAAGAAAACTGTGGGACAATTCCTTCACTTCTTATTAATAGATTTAATGAAGAAAGTATTGCCAAAATTTCAGCTAAGCCTAAAAAAGTTCGAGATTAAAACGCTAATTGCTCCCGTCGTAATGAAACTAGAGCGTTAAAACAAATTGCTTAGAACGCGGAAAATTCTACCCTTTTCAACGATATAAAATATTAATATGTGCAAGTAATTTTTCACCCCTTTAATAGCCAATAATAGGCAATTTACGTGAAATTTTGGGCCTAAATTGGAATTTAAAAAAAAAAAACTATGTATCGGATTTTTTCGAATTATAGCCTATGTTACTAAGCAAGAAAGCCCCTTTCATGTAGTGAAAGAATTTTTCAAATAGTTCAAATAGGTGTAGTGGTTCCGGATATTACCTCGAACATATAAACACCCAAAAATCCGCCCTCTCTCTTTATAATATTAGTAAATATATATATATATATATATATATATATATATATATATATATATATATATATATATATATATATATATATATATATATATATATATATATATATATCAATGCAAAATAAATGAACTACATAACCCCAAAGTGAAGTATTCTCAACTATTCTGAGGTTGGATCAAGGACACATTTATAAAGATTGCTCACGATCCACCTCTCTGCGCTGCTGAATGTATCTTTATTGCTAATTATACGAGAATATTGATCTAGTTTTGCTGTGAAATTAGTTCGCATTCCTGAAAAGTAGCATTTTCGTTGCAGTCAAATATTACGTCAATCATTCTAAGCATAAACTAAACCTTAAGTTTGCAACTAAACCTTGATTTTTTAATTAAACCTTAAGTTTGCTTAATATAACAGAATGTGAATGATAATACCCAGGATTTGAAGAAAAAGAACCCACCTTTTGAAATAATCTAGCACACCTCGGTTTTTGTGATGAAAATTTATAGCGACAAACATTACTCTTTTTATGTTTAATTTCCTTCTGAAGTAGGTAAATGTTTTCAATCTACAGTGCATTTTCGAAAAACCAACTTTTCCGTTTTTTAGGGCAAGTCTATCTGGAAGAAATCGAAAGATTTTTTTTCGAACTGGACTCAGTCTGGAGAACCCTGATAGTACCCCTTCATAGCAAATTATCAATGGGAAAGATTGCAACCAAATAACTTACATCACGAATAAAAGTTTTGAAAAAAACATGTAAATATAAGTTGCAAATTGTCAATAAAACTTTAAAAATAGCTATTTCAAGACTGTATTGGAGCTCTTCATCTGTGCTCTATAGTCGTGATATATCGTATCAATGAAGCTCTTCTGAAGAACTACTGTAAACCGTGTTCACCCATGACTCTCTTGCTGTGTGCTGAGCCTTTTTTGCACTGATGAAGGAGTCCCATCCCAGCCTTAAAATAGTAGCTATTTGCAGTAATCGTGTTTACTCTTGACTTCGTGCTGCATTTTGAGCACTTTTTGCACTGATGAAAGGGCTCCATTACAGACTTGAAATAGCTATTTGCAATATTTTATGGTGCTTCATTTACATTTAAAATTTTGGCACGAAACTCTTTTGCTCATTTTACTAACATCATACTTAAAACCCAAAAATTACTCCAGCTTGATAAACAACCGATTAACACACATGTATGAGTCGGGAGAATTGAACTGCAGAAAGGACGGGACAGGGTTGCCTTTGCACAAAAATGAAAAGTTAAAAGTTGTTTTAAGCTCGTCTAATAGATTTAGCGGCAAGACTCTTAAGCCGCTACATATACTGGAGAAACTAGACATATATTTTTTACATTTTATGTCTTTATAAATACAGAGCTGTTCCATTCGTCCCGTCTTCCTATTCCTTTTGCTTCTCACCTAAAAGGTTTTAAAAGACCCTAAAAAGAAGATTCTTTTCTTTCGAACAGACTTTAGATAAATGCCCATTAAATATATCAGTTAGGTCTGGGATAAAGGACAAATCAGAGTTGAGTTTATGTGTCTGAAGACAAAATAAACCTGATTTTTTTTTTCCCCATGAAAAAAATCAAAAAGTCTGGACCTTTAGTGATTTTTTTAAAATATATTTTACAAAAAAAAAAGTATTTTCAGTGATTAAGCATTTTTTCATGTAAGGGTTAGTGTAACCATTAAATGAAATGATAGAAAGTTGACGTAATGTATCAACTAAAATTACCCTTTTTTATGCTTTCGTTTCACCTGAATTTTCAAAGAAAAAAAACACCAAGAACGATCTCAAACTTTTCACCTTGTCAAGCTTTTAATAGAAATAATGAAAAAAATCCTCCACAAAACAATCATTGTTGGCGAAAACACAACGGCACCGGTCATTAGGCTGTGTTCGGGAAACAGAGCTTCCACAGCGCAAACCTTCCCTCACTCTCACCCAATATCAAAAAGCTCTTCACACAATAAGAGTCCTCATCAATCATTGCTTTCTATTTCCTATATTCCCCTTTCAACGGCTTCTGTTCTCATCCACACTGTAATGACCTCCACTCCAAAGAGCCAATTTCGCGATTGTGTGACCTGAGCGAAGGTACAGTTTGAAGGTACGCGTCGAAGGCTTCATTCGAGATCCATCCAGAAGAAAAGATGAAAATGTTTTGATTCATTTTAACGAGTTAAAATAAACTTTGAGGTAATTGCTCGTTTCACGGAGAGTTGATAAATATTTTATGGAAATACCATACTGTTTTTATTATTTTTTACACCCTTTCTTTTTAGTATTATCAAGGTCAGATCTAGAAAAATATGAAAATGAAATATTACAAGAGATGTTTGAACAGGTGCGATTTGAATGCATGCGTTTAAATTGAGGAGCGATCAAAAGGTGGTTTTAGAGCTTGTTTTTTCAAACTCTTGCTCGTTTGATGGAGACTAAATAAATATTTTATAGTTTTACTGCAGCTCTTCTTTCCTTTTTGTTTAGCTCATTTTAAGACCACCATGATGAATATAGAAAGATATGAAAGCTAACTTCGGGATTTCACCTACACATGAAGCTTGATCGGGATTAAAGATACTGTTTAAAAGTATGAAGTGATATTGGAGCACGATCAAAAGCGACTTTTACAGTGAAAATCGACTTTATGCTCCTGAGTGGTTCTTACTCGTTGTCATGTGCTCTATCTCCCTTCAAAGTTTGAATACGAAGTTCTTGGTCACCCTGTATTTTGGAAAAAGCATTCGTTTACTAAACATCAGATATATATTTTATAAAAGCTATTTAACTTTAAAAAATACTAATTAGCAATTAAAAGTACAGAAGTTGAACATTTGATTTACGTCAGACTATGAGAATAGCAAAAAAAAAAAAAACTATTTATAAAGTGAACCGTAAAATTAGAATACATTTAAGATCACTGAAATACATTCTTCACAAAATATTCGACATATCGAACCCCGTCAACGTAAGGGGCGCAACTCAAAAGTTTAGAAAAAGTACTAATTATTGATTTAAAATCTAAATTTAAGGCTCCTTCTTGCTACAAAACTCGTACAAAGTTAAGCTTATAACTGATGTATTAGCATAAAAACGATATCATGAATGGTGACACATCATTAAAAATGTCACAATTTATAAGAAAAACTTTCAAACTTTAAGTATGATTTATTAATTTAGACAGCAGAAACTACACAGTAAGCAGCACATCAATATGTTTTTGCGCGTATTGTAATATCTAAGACGAAATCAGTGAAAACTAGGATTGCATAAAACTTTGACTTTCTCAAACGCTGTTTTTATTTTTGAGTTGTGTCACGTTCATTGCCGGGATGCGATATGGTAAAATTTACTTAAAGATTAATAAACAAAACTAAATCGTTTCGTCTCTTCTAGCACATGCACACATTGCTATTGATTTGTGGTGCCACTAAATAGCATTCTTCGAGTATTTATCACTTGGGGATTCGTGAAGGAACACCTCTGTACAAAATTTCGTGGATTGAAAAACATAAAACAATCAAACGGAAAGATTCAAACGGCAAGTTTGAACTCAATCCATATAAATTACAAGAATTTTCAAAATATCTCAAAAGAAACATGATAAAAATCACTTTCGTAAAAAAATAAACAATAAAAACACTTTCAAAGGCACAAGGTAAAAACCAAAGAACAAATGTTTTAAAATTTTTAAAATTAAAAATTTTAAAATTTTTAAAGCTAGGAACTTATTATATGAAGACTCCTTGATTAAGACATAAGCTAAATGCAATAAACATTAAGACAGCGGCTAAATGCAATAACGCATATGAAAGTCTATGAACTTTAATAACGTATAAGTGATTTAAATTACATATTTTTCAGCTATTGCAAGTCCAAACTTGCAAAATAATTTTCCTTCGTAACATTGATTCGTGAAAGGCTACATTTTCATTATAAACTCTAAGTAAACAATTTAACAAAGTCACTAGATACTCAGGGTCAAAATACTGATGACACTTCTTCTCTTCAAATATTAACAGCAGGAAATTAAATCTCCTGCGTAAAGTCAAAATATAGCTAAACAAACAATGCGTCACTTTTATAAAAGAAAGTAAGCGACATTTGATCTCCACACGTCTTAACTCCAAGCAGCCAAGAACATCTTTGTTTAGTTCAAGGTAAGTTGTTCTGACTTGTTCTCTTTAGAAAAAACGTTTATGCCAAAAGTTATGCGCCCTTGAGTCTGGATTTGATGGTTTCTTTCAATGGTGCCTAATGATGCTAATTTCATAAAATAGGGAATAATTTTAAGTAGTTTTCATGGGGACTTAGAAGGATTTTGTTAGTGATTATGCTATAAATGGGAATTTCTTTCATTCGCTTTGTTTTTAAATCCTTAAATGTGGTTTAATTTGTTATTGTAAAGTTAACGGTAGAGTTTAGATATTCCGAAGCGATGAGGAAAAAAATTAAAAATCAATAAAAATAATAGAAGTAGTGTTTGAAAATGTTTCGAACAATTGTAAAGCTTAGTGGATGAACAATGTTATGTGATAAATAAGTGAATCTGAGAAAATCAGCTGTTGATTTTTAGATTGAGTTATGCCTATTTATTAAAACTATCCTCTCTGTTGTGTCGCAGCAGAGTGCACATTTTTCTCCTTTTTAATCAACACTTAATAGATATTTAGTTACTTACCACTTAAAAAGTGTAACATTTTTCTTAAATTCATTTCGTAAAAACAATTTTTTAGTTAAAATATATCAAATTTTACGAAATAGCAAATGTACTTTATAAAATCCAAAGTTTGAATTGCATTATTTTTAAAAGACTAAACCGTTTTCTTTATCTTGGATCTATTTTTACCCAGTATCTATTTTTTTTTTTTAATTTGATAAAAAAAATTATATTTAAAAAAAGTGATGGGATGTTCTGCTCAACAGTCATTATAAGAAAGTTTTCTCTGTTACAGGGTGATTTTCAAATGTATTGACACAATTTGAAAATTTTTGACATTATTAACATTGAAACTTTAAGAGGTATAAATTCTTACAATTTACAGCTTTCTAACCAAGTGATTATTTGTGAGTTAATTTGCTTAAATTTTAGAAATTCCAAAAAAAGTCTTGGAAAGTCACCATTTTTCTCATGAGTATTACCTTTAAAAACCATTCGGTAATTTCTTTTCTAAAAATAAATAACCTAACAAATCTTGATTAAACTATTTTAAATACTCAGTTTTAAGTCATTATGGTACAAATATTAACTTTTTAAAGAAATTTTTAAAAAAGAAACTCATGTGTGTTACTTTGTTTCTTAAATAAAAGGTACAATTTACGATAAAACATATTAAATTAAACATTAAATGTTTTCATTGCAACAACCTCGAATAGCTAAAAAATTTCAATACTGGAACCAATTTTTAAAGATTCAAGAAAAGGTTTATTAACATTTAGCTATAGTAACTCATGAGAGACGGTAACAATTCATGAGAGATGAACTCCTTAAATTATTTATACTACAGTTTAGGCAGTAATTCGTCTAAAGTATGTAGTTATTTGACTATCATATCTTTAGAATTACAGTCTTTCCTAAACAGCAAACACAAATTTCATTTCTGCAAAAATTGGCTTTGTATCAGTGTTCACTCTTCAATTTTCAATAAAAGCGAATTTATTTTATGTAAATGTGTATTCAGATGTTCTGCTACTGCCTAACTTTTTTTAAACAACAACTTTAACTCTTTATATTTTGTTTTCTATTTTTAGAAAATGGGTTCAAGTAGCCCCGCGCTGGAGCTACTTGGTCCCGATTTTGAAAAATAAACTCAAAAGGTACATTCTAGTGAGCAAACTATTGATGTTAATTGCAAATTATTTATGTAAATTAATACAAAATCAACGCATACAGGCGTCCCTTGTATAACACGGTACTTCTATAACACGATTTTGATATTACACGGTACCAAATTTGAGATTATTATAACACGGTTTCGATATTACATGGTCCGAAACTTAAATTTAATGCTTCATGGTTTTGATACAGCACGAATATTATATTTATAAAAGATGGAATTTCATTTTTGTTAAATACATTCTGTTAATGGTTGATAACTCTAATAAGTTTTTACTTTGTCTCTATGAAATTTGGTTTCGATATAACACGGTACACATCCCTTGATTTACATTATTTTTAAGTCTCGTATAACACATTTCGATATAACACGGTACATCTTAACCTATTTTTCTAATGCACATACATAATTAGTATTAAAAATAAGTAAAACTGTTATTTTTAAAAAAGTCTCGTATAACACGGTTTCGATACTGCATGGAACGAATTTTTACCTTCAGGAAAGGGCTTCTCTGATCTTTTATCACTGTAACATGCTATAACACTCAGAACACGAAACTGAAGCAAATGGAGAGCACATAATATGCGTTACGTTATTTTATTCATAGAATTATCTTTTCTGTTCCTCTTTTTCATCAGGTGGGAAAAATCAAACCAAAGTTATCTTATTTTCTATTTATTTTCACCACTTATATCACATAACGCGTGCACCAAGTGCGTTAATTAGAAGGAGCTCCATGTAGGTTCTAACACGGTAACTTTAAGTATAGCCACTTTTAAGGCATGTGTATGTACAGGATTTTTATATAATCTTGCTCTGATAAAAAAAAATTTACTTTAAAAAAACTATTTAAAATTTATATATATTATTTTTTTATTTTGATCCTTATCTCATTAAGATTTTTTTTTTTTTTTTTTTGACTGGCTTAGTACTAAGCTAAATAGCGCTAATGTCGAAAACTGAAAATGCTGTCTATGAAAGAAAAAATTCCCAGGTGCGTCGCGAGGGAAGCTTTGGGGGCAATCCCCCCCCCCCCTCTAAAAAATTGGTTTCAACACATACTGGCAATTCTAAGATGGCAGCTTAATTTTTACAAGGATTAATCTCATCAAAACTAACCCTGTTGTAAAAATTTCCCCGCCAAGAAAACCTTCAACTTTTTCGAAAAAAAAGAAGGCCTTCATCCTAACCCCAAAACCCTCAGCCTTAAAAAGTTATATCTAATTTGCCCGCCAAGTATCTGCCAAACTATCATCCTCCCTCTTCTCCTCTTTCATCACAAGTACTTCCGTTGGAACCTCCTCCCACCTTCAACTCCTCAGAAATATGGATAGATCCTTTAAATTGTTTATCTTGATTGGCGAGAACCTTTTTGCTCACCAAGCAACCACTTCACTTAGAAAAGCTTCCCGCCAAACAAGATAAACAATTTAAAGGATCTATCCATATTTCTGAGGAGTTGAAAATGGGAGGAGGTTCCAATGGAAGTAGGTGTGATGAAAGAGGAGAAGAGGGAGGATGATAGTTTGGCAGATACTTGGCGGGCAAATTAGATATCATAACTTTTTAAGGCTGAGGGTTTTGGGGTTAGGATGAAGGCCTTCTTTTTTGTGCGGGAAAGTTGAAGGTTTTCTTGGCGGGGAAATTTTTACAACGGGGTTGTTTTGATGAGATATCACATCTTTTTGCATTGTTATTTATTACTTTGTCTGTATATTTACAATTGAAAACTTCAAGTCAGAAAAGTTTCAATTGAAACAACGCTGTTTTGTGTTTTTGAGGAACAATAATGGCAAGCCTAATTTTACGTCAAGTTATTTTCTGACCATTAAGATTCTATGTTCGTTTTGCGAGAATTGGGCCGTTTAAATTTTATTGCAATTCTTGTATCATCTCTGTCGCAAAGAAAACTTCTTTAAATTATATTGTTTTCGAGCATTTTACAACTTCGCAATAAATTCTATTACAGTTTCTTTATTTGACGGATTATTCAACATTTTCATGAAGGTTTCTTTAAATGTTTTACAGCTTGCGGGCTATTTTAATATAGCTTTTCACTTTTTATTTAATGACATTTTTCCTTAAATCGTGGATTATTTTACGTTTTATGGGTAATTTTAATTTTTTTGGTGATTTATCTTTCTCTTGATGGAAGTCTTTTCTTGTTTAATACCTAGTTTTGTTTAAAAGTTCATTAAAAAGACGAAATAACGCATATTATCACCAAGCAGAAAAGAAAAAAAAAATAAACCATTAAATATTTTAAATTTGAATGTGTCAGAAGATCTATACAATTCTACTCGACGTCAAATCGCGAATATCCCAAATTTGGCACGCGACTGCGCATGATGCGCGCGAACTAAGCTCATTAAAAGTCTTGCTTAAATTAATTGCAAAAATTTCGTCTGCTAGCAAATTACTGCAAAGCAGGAATATCCACACACGTATTTCATATGTTTCAATTCATAATGTGTTGATTGTGAAAAATGCACTAATTTAGAAAAGAAGCAATCCAATAAAAAAGTGCTATTTTTCGCTTTCAATTAAAAAGTCATATGTGTCGCATTAATATACGTACATTTTCATATAATATATGACGCAAAATATTCTAATGATTTAATTCCAGTTTCGCGCCGATTTTTAAGATTAAAAATTTTAAATGTCGGCGATTTGATAATTTTTTAAATATATCAAAACTGAAAAACAGGGGGGAAGGAAATTTCGTATCGGCAAAACTTGGGGGGGGGGGAGGGCGAAGGACGGCATTCTAATCTCATTCATTAATTTGTTTATCTGCTTAAATATAAACAAACAACATGGAATCTGAAAACAGAAAGCCCAATGAACAGAGTCCAAGCGCATGCGCAGTCGCTGTGGCAAATTTGTGATATCCGCGATTTAAGAGCCATTATTTTGAAGTTCAGACAAGGTGTGGCAGTGACCATTTTTGATTTTTATAATTTTTTTATATGTCAAAGTACGTCATGAGAAGTGAACTGCTGAAATTTTTAGCCTTCCAAAAAATTATTTTCGCTCGTTAAAAATTCCCAAAGTTTGACGTTTTGCAGCGCTTTTTAGAAAAATTCTAAAAGTGGCGTTTCAGTGCGCTTTAGCTCTTTACAGAAACACCACCCCACGGTTATGTTTATATTTATTGGTTGTACTGTATCTAGTGATGATGACTTCATAGTTATTTTGGTTGGGGGTTGTTGCTTTCTTCAGATAAGGGGTCGCAAAGTATGGATTTTATCCGTTTTCGCGCAAGTTGAACCTACGTTATTTCCCCCAAAAAGCCACCCCCCGAAAAAAATGTAACATATACTGAAAGTTTTTACTATGAAGAGAGTAAATGGCACAAAATTTGTTTGAGGTTTAATTTTTTTTTAGGAGAAAAATACCCTGATATTTTTCAAATTATCAAAAATTGTGCTTTTTTGATCGCAATTAACTCAAAACAGCATCACTAGGAAAAAAAACCTTTTATATATTATGGTACCTGGCTATGTGTAAAACATCATGAAAAAGAAAGCAGCATGGGATCTCTTCTTGTTTTCCAGAAAATAATTTTTTTTTGTAGCTCATTTTATGCGTTTTCTCGTACGTAAAACATGTGTCCAGTATGCAGATTAGATCTTCTAAAACTTTAAGGATGTAGTAAGAATGTATATATGTGTGTATAGAGAAAGAAAAAGACTAGTAATACTTTATTTTTCTGATTTTTACAAATTGATGGTATTTTAATTGCAGGTAATTCAGAAAACGATAAATCCATATCATATATATATATATATATATATATATATATATATATATATATATATATATATATTATCATGAACAATATCTGCTTCACTTTCCTCTAAATGTCTATTTTCTATGTCATCTTCAAATACCTCTAAAAGGCTGTCAGTTCTTGATAAATCAGTATTATTCGCTTTTTCTTGCTTGGGATATCAGTTAAAAACAGTTTGAATTTGACTTTTTGTCAGATATTCGTTCGGTTAAGATATTTTTATATCTTCAATCATCTCTGTTCTCATTGCATGTTCTACTTGGTCGGCCGTCTGTTTTCTGCCGATTTTTTACCATAAAGGAACTTTTCATAAAGAAATTCTATTTGTTTCAATGAAAATTGTGTACTTTTACGAGTTGGGAGAGCCCACCCCTCACATGAGACTTCCAAAATGTTTTCTTCTCTGTTTTCTCTTTTGTTGCAGAACATGCAATGAGAATAGAGATGATTGAAGACATAAAAATATTCCAACCGAACGAATATCTGACAAAAAGTCAAATTGAAGCTGCTTTTAACCGATGTACAAAGGAAAAAAAAGCGGATAATACTGATTTATCAAGAACCGACAGCCTTTTAGAGGTACTTGAAGATGACATAGAAAAAAGGCATTTAGAGGAAAGTGAAACAGATATTGTTCATGATATTTCTTCCATTGCTACGGACATAAATAAGAAAGAATTATTTTGGGATTGATACGATAAATCTATATATATATATATATATATGTATATATATATATGCTATATATATATATATATATATATATATATATATATATATATATATATATATATATATATATATATATATATATATATATATATATATATGATATCGATTTATCGTTTTCTGATTTACCTGCAATTAAAATACCATCAATTTGTAAAAATCAGAAAAATAAAGTATGCTACTCTTTTTCTCTTCTCTATACACACATATATACATTCTTACTACATCCTTTAAGTTTTAGCAGATCTAATCTGCATACTGGACACACGTTTTACGTACGAGAAAACGCATAAAATGAGCTACAAAAAAAATTATTTTCTGGAAAACAAGAAGAGATCCCATGCTGCTTTCTTTTTCATGATGTTTTACACATAGCCAGGTACCATAATATATAAAAGGTTTTTTTTCCTAGTGATGCTGTTTTGAGTTAATTGTGATCAAAAAAGCACAATTTTTGAGAATTTGAAAAATATCAGGGCATTTTTCTCCTAACAAAAAATTAAACCTCAAACAAATTTTGTGTCATTTACTCTCTTAATAGTATAAACTTTCAGTATATGCTACATTTTTTTCGGGGGGGGTGGCTTTTTGGGGGAAATAACGCAGGTTCAACTTGCGCGAAAACGGATAAAACCCATACTTTGCGACCCCTTATCTGAAGAAAGCAACAACACATAACCAAAATAACTATGAAGTCGTCATCACTAGATACAGTACAACCAATAAATATAAATATAACCGTGGGTGGTGTTTCTGTAAAGAGCTAAAGCGCACTGAAATGCGACTTTTAGAATTTTTCTAAAAAGCGCTGCAAAACGTCAAACTTTGGGAATTTTTAACGAGCGAAAAAAATTTTTTGGAAGGCTAAAAATTTCAGAATGTTCACTTCTCATGACGTACTTTGACATATAAAAAAATTAAGAAAATCAAAAATGGTCACTGCCAAAATTTCCGTTTTTTGTCTGAATTTCAAAGTAATGGCTCTTAACATCTAGTTGCAAATGTTGGATCTGTTTTAGTCTTGATTGAATTTCATTTCCTAAGACAACTTTTGAATAACTGTTAGATCTGTTCTAACCTTGCAATTGCAGTCAGAGATTAACAAACCCTATGAGCTGAGAGTAAGTTCATAAGAATTTAGGGGAAATTAGTGATTTTCAAACTTTAATTACTCCGGTCCATGATATCCCTGAGGGTTGAATTTTTGTTATGTACTCAATGACCTCCACGAATATGTATACAAAAAATCATTACCATAGCCCCACGGGGAGCTGTGATAGAACCCCGGAAGGTACAATTTGGGTGTGAAAACGATGGGGGAGGAGGAAGGGGGTCAAATGGCACAAAAGACACATCAGTAGGGCACAAGCAATGTGTGTGCGAAATTTCAGCTTGATTCATCTTTTCGTCTGGGCTGTAGCCCTGTCAAAGAAAGGGAAAACTTTTTTGAACAGCGATTTTTTAACTTGAATTCCGCCTCCCCCTGATGGTCCAGGGAATTGTATTTTGGTTTACGTCATCTGGGGCCACTTGAGATTGAGTGTACGAAAAATCAACTTCGAGGTCTTCATGGGACTGAGATACAGAGGGCTGAAAAACCCAGAAAATCCCAACTTGTTCTGTCGTGTAAACTGTTCTCAGTCACGTTTTTCTTCCGTCTTTCTTGGCGGTGGATTTGCTTTTGTTGGCTGCTGACGTTTGGTTTCCTTGGCGGTCGGGACGCTCCTACGTCCCATGATGACCATAAACGACTCTCCCCCTCCCTCCCCCGCCAGGAAATGAATTCGGACTGCACTAGTGGCTCTAGCTGCATTAATTTTCTTTGTCATTGCAAGACTAATATTAAAAACAAATAAATCTGTTTTTTTATTTTACCTTTTCAGAGGACATCGAGCTGAAACGGGAGCATCTTAAATTCAAGCTATCCATCCTATGATATAAATGTTCAAGGACACAATTTTTGCTTCTCCCAGCAAAGATCTCCAGCCAAAAGAAAAGCAATGCAGATACTGCATTGAAAGTGAACCACAAAATCTGTACTTATTTTTTAATGATTGCTAGGGACTTAAATGGTTTATAGAAATGCAGACAAAGTACTTTCATATTATTAGCTTCTAATGATGCACAGGTTCTACTTTAAAGCTCTTGGTTAGGGTCAAATTGATTCGCGAATTGCTTTGTTCTACATGAAAAGGTATTATTGTATTCTTGAAAGGAAATAAAAAGAACATTTGTATATTTGCGCAACTTAGTAAAAGAAAATCATTTTCTAGTAAAATGATTTAAACTTCATAGATATAAAAAATATACGTACATTTGTAAAACATGAACTTTGTTTAGCAACGAATCAAAAATTTATTCGAAATTTTGGCAAGATATTCGTTTTACTAGTAGATTTCATCGGTCCAAATTAAAATGTCATGATGTTTTTTATCCTTCAACACCAACTTTTGTGATAATTAATATTGATTGATTGCTACTAAGTCTTTAATGATACACCTCCAATGAAATCCAAAGAAATGTTTTCTTCATGCTGCAAGTATTTCTTACTGATGAATGGTTTACCAGTATTTTGTCCTGGACAATCAATAAGAATTCACACAATGTGGCACATCTGGAAAGCTATTATCGTTTTTCTCGACAGTGGGAACATGATTCATCATCTTTACCGATTATTTAATTTCACTGACTTGAGTGGGGAAATCTTTGGATTCATGGATGCCTTGTTTTCCTGTCTCATTACAAATTCTTTGGTAATTGAAACTACGCGAATACAAAAGCTCCAGCAAATCATCACATCAGATTTGAACTTAAAAAAGTTTCGTGTTAACCAATCGGAAACGAAGAAGATCAATGTTCTGCAGTTTGTCTTAATGTCCTTCATTATTCTGTCAATCGGTATGATTCTTTACCATGGCATCATCTCACCCATGTGGGACTATGACTACATTTTCAGTTCTAAACCATTAGTTATATCTTACATCTTGTATGTCTCAGTTAGATACATGTATGCTGCATCGAGTAGTGTAATATTCTACACTATCATCTGCTTACATCTGAAAAATATGATTCATGATTTGAATAAAAGAGTCAATAAATTGCAGAAAAAGAACGAAAATATTAAAAATCTCCAAAACTCTCACTGCTCAACCAACAAGAAATGCAGGAAAAGGAAACTGATTCCAAAAGCACACTCGCTTGGTACATTACCAACATTCCCAGATAAAACGATGTCTTTTGAACAGTATTCATTTGCCGTAAATCAATTAATTTTATCAGAAAATGATTTTTACTTAAGAACAGAAATCTATAAATCACAGCAGACGAGAAACATGGCAACTCTTCGAAAGCAGCACAAACTATCATCACTTCACAGACGATTTGAAAAAAATAATCAAGAACCAAGGAAGAAAAATAAAACCGTTAAAAAGATTCGACGCTTAAACAGAAGATTTAACGCAGTTGGCTTAATAGTGGAGGAAGCAGACGATCTACTCTCATTTCAGACGTTTTCTTTGTTACTACTGACTGTAGTAAGACCTTGTTGCTACGTTTATTCATACATCATTAATGATTTTATCCGAGGTGATTATTTCTTACTCTTTGCAATAGTAGTTGGAACATTTTTTGATTTGTTGTGTTTTGCTGTGATTATTCTGTTTGGGTCATTCGTATCTGAGGAGTCTAAGAACCTCTGCATGAAGATACTGAAATTGTATCAATACTTAAATGTTCAACCAGATGTAAAAACTCAAGTTCACATCGAAGTATTTGCCTTTAATGTGTTCTCGTCCAATCCTCAACTAACCACATGGAAGTTCTTCATAATATCACGCAGTTTTTTGCTTTCTGTCATTGGTGTAACAGCTACATACATTTTCGTGATTCTGCAACTTTGCCAAGTTATACCTCAAGATAGGTGCAGAGTTGAACATTGAAAACCTTTTTATATTTAAAGATTCAAACATTTTTCTGCTGTAAATATTCGACAACCTGTAATAGATCACTGCAAGTTGTCACTTCAGAGAATAACTATCATTCAAATTGCAACAATACTTCTCATCCTGATTTTAAAATCAAATATCATATCAAAGTACTTGTGTTTAGTGTATTTTCATCATGCTCTTATTTTTTATAATAGAAAGCTTTATTGATGTAACATGTACAAATAGATCATGAATTGTATGGCTTTAATAAGTAACATCTCAACGCAAGGGTAATGCAAAACGTTACAAAAGTGATTCTTTCATATTTTTGCCTATAGAAAGTTGGACAATTTTGGACTCTCCTACGAGTACTTTGTTCGGGTCATCCGTAACTGAAGAATTTAAGAGGTTGTATGCATAAAACTATTGAAATTGCTTCAGTACTTAAGTATTTAAACTGAAAGGAAATCACACACTTCGAAGTATTTACCTTCAATGTATTTTAACTTAATCCTGAAGTAACCATATGAAAATTCTTCCTAATATCATGAAGTATCTTTCCTTCTGTCATTGGTGTAAGAGCGGCATATAACTTAGAGATTTTACAACTCTGGCATGTGATAGCTAAAGGTAGGCACCTGTAGAAGTTTGAATACCTTTCAGCGTTGTCTGCTTGATTTCTTTAATGCTCATCTGTACCTTGAAGCAAAAAGAACCAAAGTTATAGTTTGAGCAAATTTTGTTTATGATAGTAAGCTTTTGGTTTCAACAACAATCAATGTGATGCAGTAGTATTGAGTTATAGAGCACACATTTACCGTAGGGGAATGTGGGGCAAAGTGAAATGGTGAAATATTTTCTCTGATTTTAGTGCCACCTATCTGGTAACATTTTAACTATGTAGTAACACATGTAACCTATTCCAGTCCAAGAGAACGTAACCTCAAAAATCAAAGAATATAATAATAAAAGCAATTTTCAAAAATTGATGCTCACATTATAATATTTTATTGTAAGTTAAAAATTATTTTTGTTATTATTAAATGATAAAGTTCTTGTTATCAATGCTTTAAATATAAATTGAGATCTACTAATATTCGGTGCAGTATTTATTTGTTGTATATAAAGCTTCTTTGTGTTTTAAATAATTTGTACAGTTATTCAAGTGGATGGAGCAAAGTGAAATATCTCATTTGTATACTTATTCAATTCTTTATTAAATCACTTTCATATTTGTTTGTTAATTATTTAATTTACATTCCTTCATTTAATAATTCCTTTTTTTTTTCATTTTCACTTATTTTCTTATTCATTCACTATTTTATTCACTCATTTATTTTTCTCGTATATTAATTAACTTATTTTTTTATAGTTTTTCCTTTTTCTTTTTATTTATTCATTATTTTATTGAATCATTCATTTGATCAAAAATATCTTTAATAATCAAATAAAAAATAGTTTATTTGAAAAAAAAAATTTTTCACTTTACCCTATAAAAAAAGTTAAAAATTTCCACCTTTTTTAGAGGTACTAAGTTATTACCGAAAATAAAAATAATAATGTTTCAGTGCAAGTTCTATTACAAAATATATTGGCCTTACTTATGAACAGTAAATTTTAGAACAAAATTCTAATTTGTTCATATTGGAAAAAGTAAGTGATCTTAACCATTTCACTTTGCCTCACATTCCCCTACTATACTTATAGTTTTTTTTCAACAATCTGTACTTAATTTAGACCAAAAAAAAATTCTTTTCTAACTGAAGTATAATTTAAATGAGTTAAAATTACATTGAAATTCCTATTGCAGCTTGAGATGATAACCTTTTGAAGGGCTCCATATTTGCTGGGCCCAGGTGCGAAAGTTAACCAGAGCGATAAAACCAGAAACAGTTAAGAAACTTTGTGATCACTTTGCTCAAAACTGACATTTTTGACATTGGTAGTTCTCAGTTCAAAGTACAGATATATTTTCTTCCAACCTTTGAACTTAATTGCTTACTGTTAAAACTTCAAAAGACCAACAATACTACTTACTGTACACATTTTAATCTTAAAAGGGCGATTCTCAAAAAAATGTTCCGAGCATACCGCTAAGTTTTTTATTTTTTCCAGCTAACCAAAGCCTTCAAAAAATAATGCTGTTAGGGAATAATACATGCTTTAATATACTATCAAAGCATAACAGTTAATCAAATATTTAATTAATAGTTCCTTGAATAAAATAAAAAACTTAGTGTTACGCACGGGACATTTTTTCGAGAATCACCCCAAAACAAAAGAGTTGGTAAAAAGGGTTGCGCTTATTGAGAGAAAGAAAACATAATGTTATCAAGATTGGATCGTCACCTAGTAAATTTATTAGTTAATTGTGGCACAAAAAATTTAAAATTTAATTAATTTCTAGCACATGAAATATTTTATAATTAACAATTTTTGGTAAAGCAAATTCGAAGTTTTATGCTGATTTATCTAAAAAAAATGTTTAAAATTTTTTCTACAACTCTTGCACTCATTTAGGTTTATAGACCAGCCTCTACAAGAAGGAAAAAATATTTTACCAAATTTTGGCTCAACACATTGAAAAATCTATATTTTAACGAAAAAAAGCGTTCTAGGTCAAAAAGTATTACCATCTCAAAAGTAATTAGTTATTTCAAACCACGCAGTTTATGGTGGAAAATTGCTAATATTTCTTTTTTAAAAAGTTATAAAATGTATGAATTATTTGATAGGTGTACTAAGAAGTCATGGAGTACTCCTTAGCGTTTTTCATAGCGTAACTTTAACTGAGTGATTAGGGTGATTTCCCTATGACACTCTACGTTAAGTCAAAATCGAAAGTAACTAACATTTACTTCATTAACATTTTATAAATTTGTGAATAAAAGCACTTTTTAAAAAAATTCGACAGTGATTTATTTAAAAAACAATTTTAAAAAACCCTAAAGTTACCTCTTTATTTTCCTCTAACAATACCATAAAATCTTTAATCCACAGTGTACTTTTTCGAATCACCACACCTATCATTTTCAAATAAAACCGGAAGAAAATATCCACTCGTTGCATCCAACTATTCCGGATCCCCGGAAGTAAGCAGAGGTTGACCTTTATTAAACTAACTGGAAGCAATTTTATTCTTAATCTGAATTTCTGCGAAGTCATTTTCTTCTGTTAAAAAACAAAACAGCACAATGTAAGGAAAATTATAACGATTGCTTGATGGTAAAGAAAATAAACAGGTAAACTAAAAGGTGACACGAGGTCAAAGAGGTAGATTGAAATTGTGGATAAACGCTAAATAGGAAAAGTGACTATCTTCTAGTTTTTATAATCGTTCCTTTTCTTTTTTTTTTCTCCTCTCTTAAAGCAGAAAAAAAATCTTTTACGTTAAAGATTTGAGGCTAATAGCATTTTTATAAGATCTAAGTAGTTTAAAGAAAACGTCTTCCATGAGAATTTAATTCATATTTCTTCAGAGTTTAATACATGGGTGTAGAAAGTTCAAGCGATTAATGTTTAATGACTTAAATCCAACTTTAGCTGAATAATCATTTTATTTTCCGAAGCATGTCAAAAATATGCAGTTTAGGAATTTCATAGGGAAAAAAGACATTCATACTAAATGAAGGCATCGGAAATATTTTTCAGTATGTATTGCAGTAAATGCAATCATTAACTTGTTGTATAGAGATAATCGAGTAATATCTTTATGTGTCCTATTATTTCTTCTCAAACTAGTAACTTCCGGCTGCCTTTTTGTTATATATCTCTAAAAGTTAGTTATTTCTAAATGTCACTACCAATGACAATTTCGTTTTCAAATGCTTGTTCCCGTAATTTGTCGAATATCTCATTAAAACAAAAGTGTTATGTTTCGTTGGATCTCCGCTAGTTCCATAATTTCAAACAGCTTCGAGTGATTTCTGCTACAAGTTTTGGTTAAAAATTTGCGAAGCTTTTAATACAGAATTTCGGGATATACCTTTGAAAACCATGCCCCTAACAAAAGTAAAGTGCAATCATTTTACCATTTTAGAGCAAGCAAAACTTGAAACTAAACAAGTTTATTTAATAAAGATCATTTTTCCACATAAAACACCCGATTACGAAGACGAAGTTTCATTTTCCAATTTGAATGAAATTTTATTATTTAATGTATAGTTTAAAAATTAGTGGTTCTAATTTCTACAGGCTGGTGTAACATTTACAGGCTGGCCCTTTGATTTATAAATATAAATACGTGTATTAGAACATAGTCAATTGTTTCTCTCGGCACCAGCTTTTTTAAATGATATGTAAACAAAAACGCAGAATACGAATCAACATTAAACATCAAAGCGTTATAAAAAAAATCAATATATGGTTGTAACAATATGATATAGGAAAAAACCATTTAATGTAAACTCGTGTGTGTATGTTGTTTTTTGTAACTTATGCCTTTTAATTCGCAAAAAGTTGAATTGATGTGTAAAGGTGTGGCTTCTTTAGAAAGGCATGCTGTCCAATAAGTACCGTATGAACAGCTTTTTAGACAAACGCGTGTTTATGTTTTCTCCATGTTCTGAGAATAAAATAGAGAATTCAAATAGGGAAGCACTTATATAGCATGAGTCAAACAAATACCGGGAGCTAGGTCCCCAGGACCACAAAAAAAATTACCCTGACGTGTAGTTTTTTTCAGCACAAGTCTCTTTTAGATGTCATGTTACACTGAATTTTCCTTTAAACTCTGAGAAATAATTTGTTTAGAGCATGAAATTTTGTGCTGGTTCCTAAAATTTTATAATTTTTGTTGGTCTATGTCCATGTATTATAATAAACAAGTTATAACCAATGAAGTATCATGAAAATCGTTCAAAATCACTAAATTTTGTGTAAGTTACAGTTGAATTCAGCTTAGTCTTTGTGATGTATTTTTCAATTAAACATGTGTGATCAACCTGTCATAAAACTTCCTTTGTTTTTCAAAGCCTCTAGAATCGTAGTCCAGCAATAACTCATTCGGCATCATACCTAAAGATCTCAAGCTCAAATCCCATTGTGGCAGACACTGTTTTAAAAAATCGAGCCTGTTGGAACTATTTTCACACAAATTCCATCCTTCATAGAACAAGCTGGTTGGAAGCGTGAACCGAACGTGGAACCAGCTGTTATGACTGTAAGTGCTATCCAAAAGTTCCTTTCACCTAGTATTGACTAAACGAACTCAGTTATGATGAAAAATGTGTGGAGAACATCATTTTCGTGGCATCCATTTAATGGCAGAGTAAAAGAGTGATTTTGCAGATTGATCCATCATAAACTCGCATGAAAATATTAAAGCCTACAATTATCATTTGTATTTTTTTAATTCTTCAAAAAGTTTAAAAGTTATTCTAAGTGGAAAAGTCGGTACTATTCCCACAAAATCTTAGGACTTAGCTTTTTTATAAGCCCAATCAGAAAAACTTAGTAAAAGCATCCGAAAAGCAGTCATCAGCATTAACAATCTGTTAAACTTTCTCGACTTCCTGGCAATAAATTAACCTCTGGGGTGATCTCGTTCAGCTGTTATACCTTCACTGGAGTTAACCTTTTCCTCCAATGGATCTCCATCCGCTGTCTCAACAATGGACCATTTAAAACAATGGTTTTATTTTTCTTTTCTGGGTCTACGGTGTGATGAAACTATTATTCAACCAAATCACGCCTATTTTCCTAGGGGCGTGAGCCTTCAACCTCGAGACCCTTCCACAATAAGAGCAAAGAAAAGGATATTGGATTCAAAGTGGCGTTTTAAATTGAGTTAAAATGATTTGACGTGACCCTTGTGAGAGGTAATTTGCCTAAATTCTACTCGTAAATGTCAGTTATGGACTCAGCAGATGATTTGCACGTGCAAACTGTTCGTTACATCAATAAAAATAGTCATAAGCCAGTTTTCTTGAACTGGAAAGAAATCAGAGGCCCAGATAGGGCGTATTCAGCACAAATATCCAATATCCTACATTCTGTATCATCTGTGAACACTCATTTTGCAACGATAGGAAACATTAAGCATTTTTTCATAAAAGTATTGTGTTCTAAATATTGCCGAGTGTTTCAAGGTGCTAGAATTCCAGCCTGTGACTAACTTGAAATATAGTTTTAAATACTGTTAAACTTAGCGTTTATACTACGGCTGACTTACATACCATAAAATCATAGAACAAGGGGAGGGTCAAAATATACTATACATAAATTAAGCAAAACTTTATGCAGGTTCCATATGGTGCCATATCTAATTTTTACCAAAAGGATACAATAGCTAATACTTTTAACTTGATTAGAAATTAAATAAATGATATGAATGAAAACGAAGTCAAAGTGCTTCAAAAAAAATACAAGTAACCAAGTTAAATGTAAAATTTCAATTTTTAATGAAAATTTAAAAGAAATAATTAATGAAATAAAATAAATTTAATGTAAGTACCATGTTTTTAAAAATAATTGAAGAGTGTTAAATATTTTCTCGATATTTCATGTAGATTTAAAGCCCCATACAGTTTCAGAATTTCTTGCAGATTGTCTGGAAAGTTTGTGATTGTGAGTTTCTAAATGCTATCAAAACACTTGTAAGCTTTAAAAGGAAAATAATGGGGCGCGGCGCAGGCAATGTTGCAACAAATGCATCAAACAATTGATGCATTTATAATTTAACTAACAGTTTTATCACTCTGAAAATCTGTAGTATAAACTGGGGTGTAAGTTTTTTCATTGAAAACTTTCATTACACTTATGGTTATGTAGTAGCGGAAGCTGTTGTACCCACGGACAAACTTTACTTTTCAATTTTTGCTGGTCTCTGGGAACGGATAATCGATTGGTAAAATTTTGTGGCGGAATCTACAACTTATCATCTAATTTGGCAATTTTTGTCAGATAAAAATTTCAAAGCTTTCAACTTCAAAAAAAATTTCTTAAAAACCATCTTTTTTGTCCTTGGGTACAACACCCCGTTCACCCCGCAGACAGATGCCTTTGTACCAATGGACATATAAAAAATAATATATAAATAGGTCTCAGGAACTCATTTATGCTCAATACATTTTCATAAGCCATTTTATATTAAAATACTTCAAACATCCATTGAAAATAACACTAAACAAAATATTCAACAGATATTAAACTCTGAAAATTATCCGAAGGTTTCTTTTTTTTTTTCCTTTTTTCAATTTTCCTTAATTTTTAACATCAGTGAACGCTTTAAAAAATTATTACTCTTAAGAGAGTTAATGATGTTATGAGTAATTAATGTTTTTAAACAAAAAATTAACTAGATTCATGATAGTATGGCTCTCTATGTACCTACATAATAACTTCAATTTATATGTAAATTCAAATCTTTAGCAAAATTAACCCATTACGAATAACTCAGTTTAGATTAAACCAACAAAAATCTAGAAAAGTCGACTTCAAATGAAAACAGGTGGGATTGACGGTCTGTAGAACTTACACCAGGTGGGGGTTACTTCAACACTGTATCTTACAGCCCTACTTCAAATTCATCATCATTGTTGAAAGCAAATTGATGACGTTGATGACAAGGCACTATTTTGAGGTACTTCACATTGTAAGAAGACTCGGGTGTGATCCAAGGAGACTAAAAATTGCCGTCCGTAGGCATACATGGTTGTGTGTCCTTGGGTACAAAGGTACGCCATTTTGCTTTTGCAAGCCAGTCACATCGACAGGACCAGTTTCACAACAATAAAAATCAGAAATAAAACCATAAAAATATAGGGAATTACGACACCCACAACAAAAATGAATAACACAATCCACGACGGACGAAAATAAAAGAAATTGCTCATGTTTTTTCTTACTTAGATCCTACTAAAACCGAAAAAATGTGATAGAATCTTACATGTTCGTTTATGGCGTTGAAACTTCCTGTAGTACTGGAGAGGGCTGTGACAACACCTTGAATCCCAATCAGAATCTCTCTCGACGATACCCGGAATTTCACGATCAACGTCCATAGGTACAACCGTCTGTAGGTACCAGCCTTCCACTTGTGTTTCAACAAGCCTGACAGCTAACCAAAAACTTCATTTCCAATCTGTGAGAACCAGCTGGTTTCAAACTGAGAATTCCTCATGTTGCTGAAAAATTGTTTGTCTTTAATCTTCAGTTTAAATACATGCTTCAATGCATTGATCAGTTCAATAAATAAACTTAACTATAAGTTTTATTTAAATATCATTTTAATAATAAAATAATCATACATTTAATCTCTGCGAATAAACTAGATTTTTTCTTGCATTTACACTGAAAGTTTGTCAATTTTGTAATATCCCTTGCATGTACAAATTACTATAATTGAGTGTGTATTGCTTTAAAAAAATTTAGGCACATTTTAATGAAGAATAGTTTACCAATAAACGTAATCAACAATGAACTTTCAATTGAAAGCTCACCTACATTTCAGCCTGAAATGACTTTAAAACAATTAGACTTCACGCTCTAATTACCTTGGAATATTGGAAAAAAAAATATCTGATGCAGATAAATGAGGGGTTTGTATGGATATTTAATTTAATTTGTGAGAACATTTTTTTTGTACTTATATTACAGTATTTATGCAAAAATATTGATTAAATTTGGAGTAAATTTATAACTAATGGTTAATTAATTAATTTGAAAATTGGAATATTGCATTGTCATCGGGTCTGGGGTCGCATAAAAAATTTGAACAGAATCCGATCGCAGGAAATGGGTGAAAACTGAGTTGCAAGATTACGCTCGAACAGACAAGAATCAAACCAAGTTAATAAAAAGATGGCAATAAAATATAAAGTCCATTGGATCCATGTTTTAATAGAAAAAGAGATTTTTGTTGGTTATAAGTTGAACTTTTCTACCGTTGCCAAACAGACTTTTTTTTTTTACATTTAAAAGTTTTCTCAGTAGTTAAGCTACCTTTAATAAAATTAAATAAAATTAGAAAAGTTTTAGCTCTTTTAGAAAATAAAAGTTACATTTTTATTTTCGTACAAAAACAAATTTGCGATTGCTGATATTTTTTATTTCTCTTTTCGTTACTTTATTGACATCTATTCCCGACCATAAATGATCAACTGTGTACAGTTTGGCATCTATAAAATTAAACATTTATTTTTGAGAAAAATTGAGTATCTTTTAGAAAAACATATTTGATTAACTTTCTTCCCTGAAAAAGAAAGAGTTTGTTCCAATTTATTTTAGACTCTACTTGGATCTTTTTATTTTGCTCAAAAAGTCAACAGAAGCTCTGGAGTGAAAAGAAAAGTTGGTTTCCGTATAATTTAAGCTATAAAAGACTCAATACTAATACTAAACAACCAGTAGTGCTTTTATCCTGCACTAAATATTTAACGGAGTTACGAAAACTATTTCACAATTGCGTCTTGTACATTCTTTTACGTAGAAACTTTCTCATGATTTCAAAAGTTCCATACAAAAATAATTCTAAATTTCCTAAATTTTGAAGCAAACTAAATATATTAGTGACGATTTTTTTCAATTTGAAAATAACTTATGCGGAAAATTAATCATTGTTGAATCTCAAAGCTTTTTTTCCCCTATAAATTATGCATTTGGGTGATTCTCCAAAAACCTGACATTTTTCAAACACTTATTTTTAAAATAAAAATGCTTGAAAAAATCTGAAAAAAAAAAATTATAGGGGAGTCTGGGGTATAGGAGACAAAAGGGGTAATAAGAAACAAAAAAAATGTATACTAATATTCCAAATAACTTAAAACAAATACCTCATATTAACTGAATTAAATGGACTCCTCTTGATTTTTAGGTGATTATTTAACTTAAATATTTTGGTTAAAAAATGTTTAAAATTTTCAATAAATTCTTGTCTCTAATAACCCTGTGTGGGGTAAAAAGAGACTAAGGCTGCAACTCCCCATATATAGCAAGGTAAAATCATGTGGGGTAATGAGAGGCATCTGCAATCAATTCTGAATCCGCCAATATTTTTAAATTTTTGATATTTTCATCCGTTTAAAAAAAAAAAAAATATTCTCAATTCGTTTCTTATAATACTAGGTCCTAAATAATATAATATTAGATTTAATGATAGTTCTAAATAATGTACATAACCTAGTGATTGACAAAAACATCAATATAGTTTTTAAAGAGGTCAGAAAATATTTTAAAAGTACTCCAAAGTATAGTGTAAAATATTCAAAAAACGTGTCGCAGTAAAAGTGTTATTAGGGATTTTTCTAGTCCCTAAGTGTGAATGAACTTAGGCTATTTGTTATCTAATGAAGTAGTGATGACCTCTTAGTCACTTACAGACATTCTGCGCATAAAATCATACGTTTATAACATCTAAATATGGTCTACTCTGATGACAATAGATGATTTTAAATTTAGGCTACGTTGAAAAAAATCTATTCTATGAACTTGCTGAACTTAGACTAACCTTCAAACTCATTGTATTTTACCAAAAACAAACAAATTTGTTAATATGGCGTATTATTATGTGGGGGTAATAAGAGACACCCGTCTCTTATTACCCCCTTCTTCTTATCTTCTTTTACAAAAAGTAAAGATGGGGTAAGAAGAGGTTGGCCCACAACCTGTAAATAAAGAAGTCTTTCAAGATTTCAAAAAATAGTGCATCATTAGTCATAATCTTGGTCAGAAGTTTACATATTAATAACTCCGAAACACCTCACCTAAAAAATTAAATGAATAAAAAAGTTTAAAAAGTCACGAACTTTTAAGGTAAATTCAACGTGAAGGTTTTTTTCATTGTACGAAAAAAAATCACAACATGTCATCAACTTTTAAATAAGTGTATTGTAGTAAAGTATACATTATATTACACATTTTAAAAGTTGTCTAACTATATTTTTTTTGTGATTTTTTGACTATGTCTCTTATTACCCCAGCCTCCCCTACTTACTCTTTGTTAGGAACTTATTAAGGGAAAAATGGAGGGAACTCACTTTAACTATGCTACACTCCTCAAAACAGAGGGTCAAATTTTCACACACCAAGAGAGTGACAAGCAGTAAGTTTCATCGAAGGTTATCAAAAGTTAATTATAATAGAGAAATGACTGTAATCTAAACAAAAAAGTATGTTATTGCATGACAAAACACAATCTATGTAAAACCTCTCTTAACGGACACTTCCTAATAACGAACATTTTTTCAAGTAACGGTCTCTTACGTTTTTCCATATTATCCACTCTAAATATCTTAAACTCCGAATAATTGACACAGTTATTTTAACCAAAGATTTTTTTTTTTCAATTGCTAGACTAAAATTCTAAACCAGCAAATAAATAGCAATTTTCCCATTAAGTTCTAGTTCTTGTTATTTCCAATTCTCTAGTTCAGAAAAGTATTTTCCTAATTCTAGAAAATATATAGTGCTTGAATATTTAAAGCAACTTCATTCACCTATTCGAGCTAAATTAAAACTTAAAAAAATGTTTAACCAAGAAATCTATTCGTCTGAAAAAGAAAAAAGAAAAGAAAAAATGATTAAACAAATAGAATTTCTCTACTGCTACATGTTTTATTTATCGTTTGCCAAATTCAGTTTTTTTTTTTTTTTTTAAATCTTAATCTTATTTTCTAAATGATGTGTTGGAAATAAGATCTATTCTACTAAATGTATTGCGTTATAAATAATGCTAAGAGAATGACTTTTTTGTGTGCCAGGAGTATTATTTTGGAGAGGGGCAGGAGTATGACATTTTCCTTGTAATTTGCCTGTTGCGTAAGCCCAGGATTGTAATTAAGGTAACTAATGTTATTTTTCGATTCTAACCTCTTAATTCAAATACACACTATGAGTAGAATTATTATTTTCTTTTATTGAACACAGAAACTTTCTCCAGGAGGATGACAACAAAAATGTTATATGCCCATTTTTGAACTTCAAAGTTTTAGTAACACAGCAGACAAATCATATTAACTTAATACTCATAGAATCTAACAAAATGGTAATGGTAAACAATGTTATATCACAGCAAATCAAAAATTCCTTTTATTTAATGTATAATAATTGAACTCATTCCTAGGACAGGATAATGACATAAAACCTGGGGACAAACTTTAAAATGATGTACCTTGATCATTTAAATAATTAAATTTATTTAAAGGATGTTATTTTACACCTTTAAATATACGTAAAAACTTTAGTACTACAGTATAAATTTGTGGATTGTTGATGTAAAATTTAAAAAAATAATAAATATTTTTGAGAAACGAATGGGGACACGTCAAAAGAGGTTATTAAAAAAATTTTGTAGGAAAAAATAAATGAGTTATTGTTTTAATAAGAATAGAATAACATTGGAATAGTTATTTCTAACTATTAAAAAAAAGTTTTAAAAAAAATCTCGGTCAAACAATTCTTGTGTTAGGGTCCTGGCACCTGTAAGGATTTGGAGAATCACCCATTTATTTTATTCAGTTTAAATTTAAATATTCTGCTTTCATCGTGGAAGGCAAAAAACGTTATAAGAAAGGTATCTTAAGCAGAACTAAGATAAAAAACCAACTGACGATGGGTTCGGATTGAAAGCTTTTCCTCTAAGAAAAAGTATAGTAACATCATGCTGATAGATAACGTGCTTTTAGATTGAGTGAAGCCGTGGTCAACGAGATGCCTATAGAAACATTAACTTTTTAACTTTTTAATTTATCGTCTGCTGTTTCCAGTTTATATTTTTCGCACATGTATCATGCATAGACTATGGTATCATGTTCTTCGATATTTCGCCGATTCCAGAGCTGTTATTTTGAAGGAGGTTAAATTTTTAAATGTTGCAACAAATGATCAAATGATTAAGTGTTTAGGTTAAAAGAAATCTTTTAGTCACCTACTAGCATCCAGTGTCAAAATTTGCTCAAATTTGTTGGACAAATAAGGTGAGCCTTTTATTTTCATTCAGCATTTTAGAAGTGGTGAAAATTGGTTATATCCCCCCCCCCCCCCGAAATTGCTTGTATAATTCAAGATCTCAAATAGAATGCCAACTACGTTTTTTTAGCTCTTTGAATAATGTCGTGCAAAACTTGATATAAAGGAAAAGAGTTTTACCCCGCTATTTATTTTGCAGCGAGCACTGAGGTTTGGCGACTGTTCACTGTTATTTTCAGTATTCGTGTAATAAGAACTTGTAAAACTATAAAACGGTAACTATTTTAATGAGCTTTGATTTTCAAAGAAGTAAAACACGAAAAATCTTCATTTTATTTTGCACCCAATTCCCTCATTCCAAATTTACTTAAGTATTGTAAGTATTTAATGATCGTTTTACGAAAAATGCGGTTTGAATTAAAAAAGCTGGAATCTTAGTGGTTTACCTTGTTTCATAATATTTTACAAAAGAAGAAATACGAAAACATAATACAGGAAGTAATTTTCTCATTTTCAAAAGAAATTTTGAATCAGAATTGTTTACGCAACCAAATGCGCCCCGCCTTTTGTGTGCAAAAGATTATAATTCATTAAAACTCTCAAAAAATTCGAATTTACATTAGATTTCACCAAAGAGTGTTTTCCAACTTAGTCTTTCAGACACGGTGATTATCGTAATTGGAGCAAAAGCTTTTTCAGACGCTTTGACGATGGAGGTCGTAAATTTCAAGCAGATTTGCTGATTCACAAAGACTCTTTTGTTTGTCACAAAAGAATCGAGAATCTCAATGAGAAGGATTATAGGGTGAACAAGTGGGTACACCCCTGTGTTCAATTTGTGAAGTAGAAACATAATTTTCCATACAAAAGAGTATTAAAGATAACAGTTACGGGAAGGTTGCCGTTAATGAACCACGTAACCGTTTTCGATTTTTTTGGAAAGGAAATCCAACTCAAATTTCACGTTAATTATAAGAACAATTTCTCGGTATATTTCCCTTTTGATAATAATATCCACTTTCGTGATAAATATACACAATAAAGAATGAAAATTAAAAATAAATATTTTAGCATGTGGTCCATTTATGGCTACCGGTTGCTACGGATGAACCATCGAGTTTCTATCGATGGACCACATTCTCAAATTGAAAAAATCAATGCGTAACTTACAAGTATTTATAACAGGTGATCAATAAACACTAAAAATAACAAAAGGTTATAGAAAAATAAATTTATTTTCTAAAATGTTTTATTTCCGGATCAGAGGGAAAAAAAACCAGCACTGGCATAACACACAGCTGTTGTCATCAACACCTCTTTTACTACTTGATATTTTCCCAACCTATGCAACACTGTTCTTAGCTAATATCTTTTCAACCTCTTTTGAACTGTTGAGAATTTTGTTAAATCGATTTTGAAAATTTTCTTTTGACGCAAGATTGTACTTGCTCTCTAAAATGTTGACCATTTTATCATTGAAATCAGAAGCTTAAGTCTCAAACTACCAGAGAATATACTACTAACAGACTTTTTGTCTTAATTAAATCTGTGAGACAGGCTATTTTTCTCATACTCTTGAAAGGCCAATTTCCTAAATTTTTCGGAAGTAATTCCAAAAACGTCTTCTCTAGTTTCAAAGTATGATTCGCTAATCATATTCCTCGTTCGAAGGGCTTACCTCCTAAATTTCAAATACGTGACTAAAGTAACAACAAATCGGTTTTATCTTCCATCCGACTGTTTAAAGTTGCTTTGAGGATTCTGTATTGTCGGCGAACGATCCATGCCACCATTTCTGTATCACGTTACGTGCTCTCACTTGGCCACTTACCATATTTTACTAATTTTTGCATCTTTCTGGAACAGCAAAAGTATTTGAAACTGTATTATTAATTTTTAATTAATTTTATAAAAATTTCCACTTGAAATTATAATAAAGTATAATAGTTTTCATGAATTACTGGAGATTACTTTCATCACTATCATATCTGTTTTAAAACCATTCAGCAATTTTTCACAGGTAATTGAGCTGAAATTACAACAATATTTGAGATTTTCCATGAATGAACCACTTTGTCAGGTGGTCCATTCGTGAAAACACCTAGCGGTCCAATGACAGCAACTGCGTCATTTTTAATATTCTTATAGGTGTCACTGCTGTAACAAATCATGATGAAATATGAAGTACGGGGAATTATACTTGAAAAGGCACTCTTTTAAGTCAATGTTCACGTTTAATTGATCAGTGATATTCAAAGCATGTTATAATTAAATGAAAATCTCAATAATTAGTAAGATAATGGTAGAAATCTTTTCTGACCGATTAACAATATGATGTAATAATTTTAGCTACTTGATTGTTTTCAGACAAAAGAAGGTACTAAAACAGATTACGCGTCAACACAAACTCTGATACGGGAAACAGCTTCGCGGTTTAGTCATAGAACCGGTTCATTGACGGCAACCTTCCCCTATAGCTTCGTCCTTTATGTTAACAGCCGGAGAGGTAAAATATACAAACTTACATTGCAGAAATAAGACAGATAAATTGATGCATACTAATCGATAACTATATAGATAAACGGACATATAGGTAGCTAGATAGATAAATGGCGTATAGATAACTAGATAAATAGATATATAGGTAACTAGATAGATAAATGGATCTACAGGCAACTAGATAGCTAAATGGATATATAGGTAACTAGATAGATAAATAAATGTTGGCATGCTGGATTGGTGTGTTAGGGTTGTATGAGGAAGTTATGTAGCTTCGTCCTTTATGTTCGCAGCCTGAGAAATGAAATATGCAAAATTAAACTGCAGAAATAGGCATATAAATAGATACATACTAATATATAACTAGATAGATAAATTGAGATATATTTAGATGACTGGATGGATATATAAGTAACTAGATAGATAAATACATATTTGGTAACTAGATTGATAAAAAGATGGCTTACAGGTAACCAGATACATAAATACATGTATAGGTAATAAGAAAAATTAAAATAATTATCGTGGAAATCTAAAAATCGGTATCCGCAGAAATGAGTTTTTGAGATATTTGAAGAAACACGTTTTGGATTCCCCACTAAAAATAATGAAATTTGAAATTTGATGTTTTTTCCATGTTTTATTTTAAACATAAACCAAATAAACAATCTTACACGATAAAGTTAAAGTACAATAGATGGCAAAAATGAAAAAAAAAGAAAAGAAAACAGAAAATTTGCAGATACCGCCCTTTATTTTTCCACGTCTTTAAGAAAAATACGCTCGGCTTTAGCAACAGCACTCAAGTAATTACAAGAGAGTATGAAAACTGATGTCACCTTCTCCTAATTACCAAATGAATCTTACTTTTAAGGATTCAAAACCTTTCCATTCCTTTAACAGCGGTGTCTAACAGGGGGGGGGGGGGTCCATGGCGCAGGCTGCACCAATGAAATTTTTGGAAGGGGTTTATTTGGTAGGGTTTTTGATCTCATTTTCGGGAGCCCTCATTTCGGAGGGTACAGGGAGATGCCATCCCCCTTGGGGGCACCCCTGCCTTTAAAACCATCCCCGTTCCTCCGCAGCCAAAATAAGCTGCTATATAAGGGAAGAAAACAGCATTCCTTGCAACATGTCTAAGTATGTATTAGGACTTTTCAAAATAAATTTAAACAAAAAATTAGAACTACAAAAACAACCCGCCTAACACCCTACGGTTCCAAGAACTCTTATTCAGCATCAGTAAACATTAATCTCTTGCACGGTGTTCCTTTCAGCAACAGCACTTACAGGCAATTACAAGAAAGTATGAAAACTGATGTCACTTTCTCAGCGCGCATGGTAATTTAAGGTTTCAAAACCATGACCTTCGCAGTTAAAAACATCCGTTTATTCTCTCCAAACCTCCAAACGTATGTTTTTCTTCCGCAAGAGGTCCAACCTCTGCATACGTTCAATCAAATTAACGGAGCCCTGATCCTTTAAGAACCATCCCCATCCCTACGCAGCCAAAATAAGGTGGTATATGTTGGGAGAAGACAACTTTCCAACACATCGCCCTTGACTCCAAGCAGGCATCCTTTTTTGCTGGGAGTGTGAGTCACATCACGTGAGCTAATCCACCCTTAAATGTGGGTATATAGAAGGTCGGACAAATGCAAGTGGGGTCGTGGAGAATCAAGTTTCCTGGGAAATCCAACCTTTAACCCCGGATGCCCGCTCACTTACAATGACAACGTCACCTCTTCAGCAATTTCACATCTTCAAAAGTTTTATCATATTTTGTGATCTTGCTTTCTAAGAAAAACATCTTATAACTGTGCTCAGTTTTATGGGGTTCCGTGTTTTGCTTCTTTCATACCTTGAATGAGCCTCACACCTGCACATGATGGAGGACGGAGCCAAATATTTTAAGAGCTGAAACGGGGATGAATAATTGATTAGGAATAAATGGAATCAACCGCTTTAATGAATCGAACTGTCAAAAATAGGATAAAATCCAGCTTTATTGAAATTGCCGCTTTATTAAATCAGCCGATTCATAGAATCAAAACTGTTTAGAACAAATGCGATTCATATAAGCGGCGGCCCCTGTATTTGGCTCTACATAACGGAATCGACACTCTCTTGACAATTAATTAGGCCCCTGATTTAAAATGAAATTGATCTTCACGTATCGGTATAAAGCCATGGCAAGCTCACAAATGAAAATGTATTTTGTCGTAGTTGGGCCATTTCACGGTATTTTGGACAAATATAGAGTCCGTAACATGACACTTTATTTGACATAACTAATTACTTTACTCTTTGATTAGCACATGAATTTGTTTTGAGTGGAAATGAAGATATCGGTAATTTCGCGAGATTAAAATTCATCATGGAATTGCTATGATAATGCAAGCATACATCGGCATCCCGGTTACGACATCCAAAGGCTGCAGTTTCGTCCTTATTGTAGCCTCATCAGTCTGGAATAGTCAATAACCGAGCTTGAGGTAGATGTTCTCTCATTGAAGCTGAGATTGTCTTCAAACAGGTAACTGGAATTAATTTATCGTACCAGCGAGAGTCCACAAGAAGTGGTGCACCAATGCCGCTCAAGCGGCTCATCAGTCCGGAATAGGCAATGGTTGAGTATCCCAGACTGATGAATTCATAACAAGGACGAAACTGCAGCCTGGATTTCATAGCCGGGTTATCGGTATAAGCTTTTAGTTCTGTCTTACGCCTGACTTGAGGGTGATAATTTATAACTTATTATGACAGTGTCTAAATATTCATAGAGTAAGAAGAAAATAAAGTCTCACTTTCACAGTGAATCAGAAATGATGTCCTCGGGTAGAAAGTTACAATGGAATGTGGTAGTCAAGGTTTTTAATGTTAATTGTTGTTTTATAGTTAAAGTCAAGCTTGTTAATTTTTAAAGTAGTCAAGGTTTTTAATGCATAAAATACACCGCCAGCTCAGTTATTCCTTCCGAAGACTGCAGTTTCCTGCTTTTTAGCACTCATCAGCCCGGAATACGAAGTAACTGAGCTGGAGGCGGAAAACCTCTTAAAGGATCCAAGAGAGTCAAACAAACTGGTAGCTAATGTAGAATTAGCATACCAGATGAGTGACCGCAGCAATGGTGCGCTTCAGCTCAAAGAGTTGAACCGCTCCTTCTTCTTTGAGTTGAACCGCACCATTGCTGCGGTCACTCGTCTGGTGTGCTGATTCTACATTAGCTACCAGTTTGTATGGCTCTCTTGGCTCCTTAAGGAGGTTTTTTGCCTTCAGCTCAGTTACGTTCTGTTCCGGGCTGATGAGTGCGAAATAGCACGAAACTGCAATCCTCGAATGGAATAACTGAGCTGGCGGTGTATTTTATGTATTTCTGCTTTAGCCCTGGCTTAGGGGGTAACTTTCCGCAAAAAGGTTTTTAAGGGTTAAAGAAGACAAGGTTTTTAATATTAAGTTTTTTAACCTGCAGCCGTGGTTACCTGAAAGTCACACACTTCATCATTAAAAACATTTTCAGTTAGTTAAATTTACCTAACTTACGTTTAAATGGATGTCTAGTTGCTTGCCTGCAGGAAAAAAGATTTTTGACGTAACTGAAGTGTTTTCGCATTCAGTTAACCGCAATGCTGTACTGCCAGTATTTTGCACGGAGAAGCATGGAAAACGCCATGCAACCAAGGTGGCTGTTTCGCCTTATTCCGTGATTGCAATATACACAGTTTACGTGGGAGAACGAAACGAAAATCGGAACACTTGCAATTATTATTTAATTATCATGTACACATAGACGAATGTAAGGTATCGATCAATATAAAACAAAGTTCTTTTAAAAATTATTAAAACAAAATTGTCGATATATGGTAGTGTCCATTTTAAGTACACTAACTTAAAAATTCCTATTGAAATACCTTGTTCAAGACAACGAAAATTAGAGTGTTAAATTAGCCTAAATACCAAATCTGATTGCATTCCAGCTGTTAGATCAGATGATATTTCACAGTAAGAGCTTTATTATTTTTAACGTGCTTGTTTACACGTAGACGTTTATGAAACAAAGAAAAAAAAATATTAAAAGGAATATTTATTATTTGTTATAAGATGTAAGTTTTCGAGATGCTACAATCGAGAAATACTGTGACGGTCTTCTATTTTTACCCAAGGGGTACAATTTTACGGACTCAACAATAATATCAGTCGTTTAAAATAACATCAAAGTGTGTTTTTAAGCATAGCAAAAAAAAATCAATAATTTTAGCTGATGAATGTGAATGCCAAAATAAACATTATTTCAGATTAATTTCCATAAAAATATAATATTGTTTTAAATTAATGTATCTCTACTCATAATTTCAAAGCTAATTTTAAAGTTCAGTTATCATGTACAATCTCATAATAACACTTACTTTTACCGTTGGTTAATTCGTAGTTTTTCATACAAAACACACACATATGAACGAGAATATATAGAAATTAAGCACTATAAACAGACATATAAAACATTTTAACTGTACGAGGTGATTTTTTTTCATATTAACAGTAAAGCAATGGATGAACCAAATGACACGAAGATGATTAAACATGATTAAATATTAATGCAAATTATGAATCTGTGATAACAAAGCAGGGGGGTTGCTGAGACAATTTTAAAGTTGATGTGCATTTCTAATTTGAAAATTACCTCTTAGAAAAATTTTATACTTTACACTCTACATCATTTCTGATTGACAGACATATTTCATGTTTCTTCAGAGTGCTAAATATGAAGTAAAAAAGGGGCGGGGAGTTTCCAGGACTGTGCAAAAACTTCGAAAAATTCAATGGTATACAGGGTGATTCGAAAAGATGGACATTATTTCGAATTGCAAAATTTCTTGCACTATACATTATAGTTCAATTCTGTGAGATATATTTGAAAGACGATGCTGTTAAGTTTTGTATACCACCACTGTTAGAGCACAATAAAACAGAACTGTGCTCTGGCGGCAGGTATTATTGACCTACTAACTGCATCAGTCGCAAGCGATGTATCTACTATGGAACAATAGATTTCTTGCATTCCTCTTCATAAGATCCCCTAATCTCACATTCTGCGATTTTTTCTTGTGAGAGTTTGAAAATATGTTGTTTACGTACCACCTCATCCCGCGGATTTGAATGACCAATGATACCGTAACGCAGCAGCGTAAAACTCATGGGACAATCGTAATCAAAAGTAGGGATGAATTAGGCTTGGTGTTTTTTGTGCAGCCAGAAGAGGGCGTATTGAATATATTCAAACTTAATGCATATAAATGACATGTAATTTACTGAATTTAAGTTCCGTATATAATACAGAAGGTGTTGCAATTTGTAATTCTGTCCATATTTTTGATTGCCCTGTACTTTTATTTTGCTTTTCACGAAGTTGGACTTATCTATAACTTCAGCCGATGCAAAGGTCATCTTTTCAGTGTAAAATTCATGTTCTTTTTTTTAATGAACAATTTCGTTCATTAGTACGCTTTGTTAGAAACCTTGTTTCCCAGAAAAAATGCTTGTAATGAAAAATAATAATAATAAGGAACATCATATTCACAATTTTATATACAGGTAAATTCGATTAGAAAATTAGATTTAATTCTTAATTATTTTTTTTATCCTTCATTTTTAAAAAGGCATTTTTCTTTAATTATCGCTTTCAGCGATTTCAAATGAATTTTGTTTCCCTTTTCGCATTTGCTGCAAATCCACAAAACAATATCTCTATTTATGGACCTAGCATTAATTTCATTTGACGTTTCATGCCATTTCACGCTCACTCCGCTATCTAAAATAATCAAGCACTTAAATCTCCTTTTTCTGCATCCAGTCCCGCCCAAATAATGCATTGACCTAAAACTCACCAACCACTCTTAAATGTTATTACCAAAACATACACTTCTCACGTAGCTGTAAAAGACATAAAAACTCTTCTATCCTCCATGCGGTATCCCTGGTGAGCATAAAACAAACGGCTGAATGTTAAAAGAATGAAAACACAGCGGGACATTTCCATTAAACCATCAAACTAATGAAAGCAAAAGAGGGATAAAAAAATTACCAGAAAAAATCAAACAACATGGGGGAAAAAGGTCTCGATTATCTGACCTTGGCCTGAATTTTATTTATTATCAATCTCGGGCAAAATATCTTCCATCTCTATGGAACAAAGCTTTTAAAGAACAATCAAAAAATCGCTGTTCGAACTGTGCTACCGTTGATTTCTGATTGCATAATTAAATAGTTCCCCACCCAATCGAAAACGCATGGGCGTGAGTGCTCATGTCGCTGCTGAAATTTAGCTATTTTAATAGGACGTCCGTCAATCAAGGAGAGTGTATTAAATAATGGGAATGGGTGAGTTCTTGACTGAAAAGGACCTTGATTGGAAACGTCCAGAGAACAATGTTATGATTTGTGAAGTTTAATTAATTGATTATCCGAAAGCGACAAAATGTGGAGCAGGAACGTCAGGCATTGTTTTCTGCCGTGGAAAAAGATTTCCTGTTTACGATTGATTGAACAAAAATCCTACCTTTTTTTTAGGATTTAGATTTATGTGCTAGGTTGTCCGAATTGCTCGTAAACACTTGCCAAAAACGGAATTTTTAGCAGTTTAGAAATTTTTTGTTGTTTTTGCTATTACTTTGAAAGTAAAATTTAAATTTTTTGCAAGTGTGTAATAGCTTTTTGGACACCCTATTAATTGTAAAAGTACATGAGCTCATGACTTAATTTTTACAAACGGTTTTCCTCCCGTACAATCAATTAATCAAAGAAAAACAATCCTAAATTTAAAAATACACTTTCAAAAATACACAAAATATATGAAAACAAAAATTTACTTGACCAACAACTAATAGGATTTCATAATGATGATTTGATGATTAGAGATGTCAGGAATTAGCAAAATTACGCGAGCAATGTTGCGAGGTATGTTTGGCACGTTTTGCGTGAAACAAGCGGAAGTAACCTGATTTCTTCCAACGCTTTGCTTTAATATCTATCACTTGACTTGGGGTCTTGGTTTCATGAACGAAAGTCTTCACTCCCTTCATTTTATCTCTTCTCAATGGTTAAAATGGCAAAATCGCTCATAGAAGCTGAGATTACCTTCACATAAATAGCTAAAAGCAAATTTAGCTCACCAAGTATGTGTACTTTAATTTGAGTTTTTTAACGATATCCGCTTGTCTTACTATTCAGATTCAGAAATTATTTCATGTGACAACGTACACTATGCATTGCTGAGCGTTATAAAAATTTTAAATTAATTTCTCTTGAAGTGTTTTTCGCTTCATCAGTATTTCATAAACACTGTTGTTTTTGCTTACACAATTTCGAAGATAATTCAGATATTGAATTACTTTTAAACTTTTTAAAAATTGATTAAACAATCATCTTTATTAGAGCAGTACGCCAGTTTATTACCATGCGTAAAAGAAGAACAGTGCTGATACACACTATAAAAACCTTAATTTAATTCCTTCCTAGAAATAAT
This sequence comes from Uloborus diversus, assembly GCF_026930045.1. NCBI lineage: Eukaryota > Metazoa > Arthropoda > Arachnida > Araneae > Uloboridae > Uloborus > Uloborus diversus. The sequence goes on from NC_072732.1 coordinate 144,059,425, forward strand.
CCAAAATTTCAAACGAGAAATGTGAGCATAGTTAATTTGTGAAGTGTAGGTAGGTTTTTAATCTTCCAGAACAAAGAATATAAAACTTGCTATTCCATGAATTTTACGTTAATATTTTTGTTTTTCATTTAAAGAAATTTTCTTCGTGATAAAAGCATCTCATTTCATTTAACACCGATAAGATATGTTAAGAAGCCAAAATTTTGTTCTCAGCAGAAATAACCTTTTTCAGAGTTAAAAAAAGTTCTAATTTATTTTGGGAAAATTTTTTTTTTAATTTCTTGAAGCAGGTAGCTTTCTTCTGAGCAAATTTAGCCATATTCAAAATTGGAAATGAGTCGAATTGTAAAATTTTATATTTTGGGAAATTTACATTAAAATCTAGAAGTTAAAAAATTGCTCAGTTTGTTTTACAAACAATTTCAGTTTATCACACATCGATTTCAAGCACAGTGACTAATACGTAGAAGGTAAGCTAAAAGAATATTAAAATTGTACGATGTAAATTTTTTTATTAAAGCTGCTTTAAGTGCACTAAATATGATCTCGAATTTCTTTTTTCTCTTCCTTCGTAACGAAAAACATCACTTATTTTAAAAATAAAATTTACAATAGTAAGATCAGGAAAGTACTATATGTTATAAATTCAAAAAAGGCAAAATTGCTAGAGTTTTTCACATGGCGTGAAAATACCCCTTGATAATTTTATAGGAGAGAAATTTTGTTTTAAAGAAGTGAAAAACACGAGAGCAATAAAGACTATTATGTGGTTACAACTGCACGAAATAGGATAAAATGGAAGACAGCGAGAAAAGAAGAGATGTATTGTTTTGATTTTTCACCTTTAGAATGTAAAAAATTTTGAGTTTCGAGAAATAAAAAAAACGCATTTAAATGTAATATTTTAAAAATTCGAGTTGCTTTCTTTCCTCTTTAATTTTCCACACTTTAATTTTTTTATTTCAAATACAAAGCCCAGAAACGTAGTTAACGAAACATTTCAGGTATATTTCTGAATTTAAAACGCGTGAAATACGTTTGTAGGAAGCGTTAACAATATCTCTGAAAGTACTACTTAGATCCATGAAGCACTAAAAGAAAAGTCTGCTAAAACGAAAAGGAAATATTTTCAAAACAAATACGTTTTATCTATTTAATATTCAATTTCTTACATTCTTTTATTTTAAATATATTTCATTTTTTTATTTGTTATTTATTTTCATTTTGTTTATTTATTTATTTATTTTTTGTTCAACTTCAGATTTCGGAAAGAGAGAAAAACAGCCAGCAGAAATTGGATTGAGCATTCTTTTGACAATTTGAGGACCTCAGTTAAAAAGAATTTGCAAGCCATTAAAAATAAATTAACTCCGTTTATCATCTCTACACAAACAAAAAGTCTATTTTCATTGTCAATAAAAACCTATTAACATTTCTTTCAGGAAAACAATCCTCAAAAAGTTCCATTCATCGAATAATTGAAATTCCAACAAGCAAAAGCTTCCACGGTGCATGACGAAATTCTCTTCTTTTTAAAATGTTACTTGAAAAATTAGCGGAACATTCTTTTTCGTAGCACGATATTGTTTAAATATTCAAGCTACCCTAGAAAGATGAGCGGCGAAGCAGGGTTGGAAAAAAAGTGTTCCATTTGGTTAAAAACACGTGAAGAATAAACTAAATTAGGTTTCACGCTCCATAAATTACGATACTAAAAGCGTTAATGGAAAAAGTGCTTCAATGAAAATGTACTTTTAATAACATATTTTGATCGTTTATGATTTTCAGGAGCAACAAGGCCAACTCAAATATAGATGGTTCACCTAAATATAACCGTTGTCCTAAAAATATTACCTGCAACTCGAAATTTTCACTTAATAACACAAGTATGCCATGGCTGAGTTCGTGATGGTGGTGACGTTACAAACATGCACAAATTATTTCATTTATTTGGGAATAAAGATTGGAAAAAAAAATCAATCTTTTTGTTGTTGTTGTTGCTGTTGTCGTGTCTAATGAAGTGCAGAGTAAGAAAGGTTTAGAAGCCTCCAAAGGTCTTGATGACAAGTTCTGCTAATTCTGAAGCCCTATGGCTGTAGAAGATTTCAATTGTTGGTGCTCCAAGTTGGAGGAGGGAGCGAATAATGGTCGAGCAATTAAAAACATGACCTTGAGGTTAGTTGTGAATGGGGACAGTGCTTGCAAACAAGAACGCACACATGGACGGAGAAAGGATACCTGTGCGTCCGGGCCCGAGACTAAGGGGGGGGGCCCAATATTTTTGAAACTAGGCGTGAAATATAGGTGTAAACAATATGGAGGGGGCACGGAAAAGTCACTTGTGACGGGCCCCAAAATTTCTGTGCACGCCTTTGCTTGCAGATGGGAAGAACTGACTCCATTTACAACTAACCACAGATCAATCTTTCTTAACACTAGTGAAAAAGATTGAACTTAAGAAAATAAAAACTTTTTTTTATCAATAGCTGCGCGTACTTTATTTATTTATTGGTAGAAAGTGGGACAGAATTTAAAATTCTAAGTCATTATTATTATTATTATAGCTTTCGCATTATCATCAAAAATAAGTGAAATATCATAGTCAAATAATTCTTCAACGATATTTGAATCACGCCATTTCATCTTTTAGCAAGTAGTATTAAAATATAATTTATTCCAAAATCAATCTCTGGATACATAAAAATTACTCAAATCACTCACTATTGCTAGATTTAAAATTAAACTTTTCCTCACAGGTGGTGATATACAAGTTTGTCTGTCACTAATTCAACACACCCCCCTGATTATTTTACTAAATCTTTAAACGTCTTCCCATCATAAGGAGCCAGAACTGAGCGAAAAGTCTAGCAAATCAAATAGGGTTGTTTCCTTCAGTCAAAAGATTTTAGTCACTGAAATTTATAGAGTAAGCAAAAAAGTAACATGGAGCCAGAAAAAACTTGTATTTTCCGAACAGTTATTTTTTATTTGATGTTTTTAAATGTTCGATTCTGGAAATAAGGCGTGGTCTTTATGACGTCACAAGTGATGTATTTTGGCGCTCTAAATGTTTACGCTATACTGTCAACCTCATTGCCAGGTTATGATAATTTGCACTGTGCTCCTATGCCATTTCAGCACTTGTGATGTCATGTGCAGAAGAGTAAAAAAAAGAGTTTCAATTTGCCCACCGATTAAAATAATTGTTAAAAAATATTAAACTTTGTCAAATTATTTTAAAAACTGTCAAATCCTATGTTTTTAAGCATGCTCTTTCAGAAAAAAAGTCTTTTAAAATTTCGGAAATGTCCCCGTTGGATTAGCTAAAATAGGAAAGTTATTTTCAAATGCATCTTAATTAGAAAATGAAAAAATAAACTATTATGGAAAACATTACACTCTCTTCAAAAATGTATCACTTTTCATTGCGGATTTATTTTAATGTGCATTTTTCCATTCCACGGTTTCATAACATTACTCATTAACCATGAAACGATTCCAATTGCCCTGAAAACTTCCGGAGCTTCAGCTTCGATTAAACAGCAAAGGCAAGCCAAGAAGTAGTCACAATAATGCTGAAAAAATCCGAAAAGTAATCAAAAGAACTATGATCCCTCAGACTAGTGCCTTTTCGACCTTTCTCCAGTTTTTTCTGCCTTTGAATTATCTAATTGACATCATCCAAGGTTAATGCAATCGCCAAGGGTTACCATATTCGAAATGTAACTAAAAACGTTTCGTATTTTCAAAAGTAATAGTCTTCGTGAAGACGAGAAAGTAGTTGTTTGTGTGAGTAGGACTGTCATGAAATAAAATTTAAAAGTCTTCGATGGAATTAATTGATCCGTTGTTGGATTTTATTAAACAAATAAAAATCTAATTATAACTGCTCTTTTAGGAAACATAATTCATTTTCAGCAGAAGCAGTGAGAAGCAAACAGTTAATAGTAAACTTGAAGTTTCGAGTAAAGCGCGTGCAAAATTCATACCATACGTAAAATTTCGTTGAAAAATTTTCTGAATAATGATGCATAGCCAGCGTTTTCCAGGACCATTTCTTGCTCTAAAACACATAAGAGTTTCTTCTGGTATCTGTTCTAGTTATCTTCAAATTTGAATTACGGAACGTGCATCCCTTTGCTCAGTCTTATTGCTTCTGAAGCAGACGTGAAGGATATCTCCTCTCGTGCTAAGAACAAAAGTTTGATCTGCACTTTTTACCAAAATTGAGTTAGTCACCAGGTGGTTCTTTATCACACGTTTTTACTCAAATACAACGTTTTACGGTTGTTTTTATGAAGAAAATATTGTTTAAAAAATTCTGAAAAAGTTGCATTTGAATCACGGAGGCACAAAGCTTTAAACGAGAATTTCTCATTTTGAAGTCAGTTGCAAATATGCTTTTTGCGATTAGCACCACAAACACTAGTATTGAAAATTCTTCAAAATAATGATGCACAGCAGCGTCTGCCAGGGCTACAAATACCATTTTCAATCCAAAAATAAAATCGAGTTTCTTCTACCATTCTTAATTTTATTTAATGACTTAATGTTGAAGTTTCTGCTTTAATTATTAATCAGTAACACTCAATTCTGCTCATTCCCTCACAGTAAACTTTGATTTTATTTTCGTTTATTTATTATCGAACTCCAATTCATATTTAAATAAACTTTTACACTGAATTGCAGTAGATATTTATAACGAGATTTAAATGAGTGATATCGGTTCATAAAAAACTGTTTAACGTAATGTCCCCAAAAACTCAAAAATGCGACATACAAAGCTGTTGTTAAAAAATAATAAAACTAGAAATTCGTAATGCTAGTACTGTAGCGTCTCGAAAATCCGAGTCTCAAAAGTCCGAAGTTCTGCTTAATTCGAGGTGATATATTGCTTAAGATATATTTTTTTACAGACAAAAAAAAACGTTTTAATCTGAAAATCGAATTATTTTACTATGCTTAGAACTTCCTTGGCAACATGCAATAAGGTAATAAAAAGATATTGAACTGTTGGAGATGGATTATGAGATACCGTGGAGAAAGTAAGAAGTAAAATACGAAAAATAACTTGAAATTGAAATATTGCTTTGCCTCAAAGAACGAACAAACAACTCTTTTGGAATGCACGACTGCAATTAAAAAGGGGAGTGCAAATCTTGACGTTGTACGAATTGTATGGTATACAAAATTTTACCCTTCAATGAATAACGTCTTTGTATTATGTGAGGTACATACGTAAGCTCACATATAGACACAAATGTCTAGACAAAAGTCATTAAAATTTATTCGAGGACGATCAAAGGGCATTTTTAAGTTGTCTGAAAATCTAAACACAAGTACTTATAGACATCAAGAAAAAAATTAATCAAAACTTGTTTAGGGTTGATTAAAACATGTATTTATGTTGAAATTTGAGTGAAAAAATTTTTGAGAAGACAATATTTTCTCCGATGCGTAAGGAAGTAAACAGTGCGTGCCCTTATGTAGTCCAAAGAATTTTTCGGATAGTCCGAGTTTTCAGCAATTCGAGGTGACGCAAGCCCGAATTACCTCGGATTTTCGAGACTCTAGTGTATTCTTGATGAATTTGAAACGAGAAAAAATAACAAAGTACCACTTCATTAAGGGGTAATAAGGGAAGATTGCCGTCAATGGACCGGTTCCATGACTAGACCGCGAAGATATTTCCCGTGCTAGAGTTTGTGCAGACGCGTAATCAGTTTTAGTACATTTCTTTGTCTGAAAACTGTCTATTGCAGAGTCGTCAAGCAGCTAAAATTACTTCATCATATTGTTAATCGGTCAGATAAGATTCCCACCATTATCTTACTAATTATTGAGATTTTCATTTAGTTATAACATGCTTTGAATATCAGTGATCAATTAAACGTGAACACTAACTTAAAAGGGCGCCTTTTCAAAACAATTCCCCATACTTCATTTTTCATCATGATTCGTTACAGCAGTAACATCTATAAGAATATTCAAAATAACGAAGTTGCTAGCATTGAATCGCTAGGTGTTTTCACGAATCACCTCCTGACAAAGTGGTTCATTCATGGAAAATATTGTTGTAACTTCAGCTCAATAACCTTTTAAAATTGCTCATTTGTTTTAAAATAAATATGATAATAATGAAAAGAAAAGTTTCTCAGTAATTCATAAAAAGCCTTTTACTTCATTATAATTTCAACTCAGATTTTTTTTTATAAAAGTGATAAAAAATTTAAAGCAAAATAATAGAGTTTCAAATACTTTTGTTGTTCCAGAAAAATGCAAAAATTAGTAAAATATGGCCAGTGGAAAAGTGAGACCGTGTAACGTGCTTAGTAGCTTACAGAAATGGTGGCATGGACCTTAACGAAGTTGGCCGATAATATAGAGTCCTGAAAGATACTTAAAGCAGTCGCATGGAAGACAAAAACCGGTTTGCTGCTACCTTTTAGTCACTTATTAGAAATTTATGCCCCACAGATTTAATTAAGATAAAAAAAATCTGTTAGTACTCTGGTAGTTTGAGACTTAAACTTCTGGTTTCAGTAATAAAGTGTTCAATAAGTTCTTTGACATTTTATAGAACAAGTACAATCTTGTGTCGTACGAAAATTTTCAAAATGGATTTAACAAAACTCCCAACAGTTCAAAAGAGGTTGAAAATATATTAACTAATAACGGTGTTGCACATATTGGGAAAATATCAAGCGGTGAACGAAGCGTGATGATAACAGGTGCGTGTTGTGTGAGTGCTGGGTTTTTTTTATGTTCCTCTTATCCAAAAATAAAACATTTTAGAAAGATAATCTCTTTTTCTATAACTTATTGTTACTTGTAGTGTTTATTGATAGCCTGTTACAAATATTTGAAAGTTACGCGTTGATTTTTTTTTAATTTGAAAATGTGGTCCATCAATGGAAACTCGATTGTCCATCCATAGGAACCGGCTGCAATGAATGGATCACATGCGAAAGTACTTATTTTTAATTTTTATTCTTTAATGTGTATATTTATCATGAAAGTGAATATTGTTATTAAAAGAGAAATATACTGAGAAATTATTCCCATAATTAACGTGAAACTTGAGTTGGATTTCCTTTCAAAAAAATCGAGAACTGTTATGTGGTTCATTTGACGGAAACCTTCCCCTAATAAGGTTAAATTGTAAAAATATGATTTTTTAACCTAACTTTTTTCTTTCAAAACAATGCTAATTTCAGTTATTGATAATGTAGATGTCTAATGCAGTTTCGGCTTTTTCATTTCCTCTTTTATTTTTTCCCTCTTAAAAATTCGATCATTTTTTTCCGATTTTTGTTTTTGTTTCCATCCTTGTCTTCCCTCTTGATTTTCTTCTCTCTTAAGACATCTGTAACCGTAGTCCTCCCTTGCTTATCTGATTATATCTTGGCATCTTTATTAATCTAGTTGACTTTCATCCTTTACTATTTGCTGGGTTTTCTAAGTTCTTTTGTTCTTATTTTAAAAACTATAGAGAGAGGTTACAAGTTTTGGATACACTTGCTAAGTCGAAAGAGCCTTGTGCAGCAGGTTCTGGTCTTTCCCTTGAGGGCGCACCAATACCTTGCTTCACGTACATTCTGTGTTTTCAATTTGCAATTTTTCTTTTTTTTTTTAATTTTGTAGTATTTCATTATATCGCTATTGGGGTCTGCTTTCACTGGATTTTTTTGTACTGTTTCAAGCAGCTTTGCGATGACATTTCAGTGCATTTTCAATTATCGTTTTTCCGTAGTAAAAGCTTTCTTCGCTATTGGAGAGAATTTTTATTTATTTATTTTTTTTTTCATGTGTTTAATATGTACAGTAGAGCCCCAATTATCCGCTATAAACCGGCAAGTGAAAAGCGGATAAGTTAAAATGGCAGATGATAGTGTATTATATTTTCCGTGTGAGTTCAGGATAAGCAAAAAACCTAGTGATCTTCATCAGCCTTCCTGATGTATCACACTTCCTTGCTGCCACATTTCACCAGCTCTGTAGAATCATAAAATGTTGACCACCCTAACTTATTTCTCTTGCTGCTCAGCGTATGTAATTGCTATCAAAAATTTTAACCCCCTTCTTTGTGAGATACTTTATAGGGCTTAAAAGTCTCAAGTTCTTCAACATCTTCAGCATCATATGCCGATTAAAGGGTTAACATATTTTGTCATAGCTCGAATTTAAAAATTTTAAAAAGGAATTACTATTTGAATAAATTGTTTTTATTCGTTAAAAAATGAAACTCTCTAATGGTTGATTTAATTGGGATTTTTGGCGTAAGATCCTTAATAGGCTATACTGCGCGAAACGATTGCTAAGCTGTGGAAAGAATATCCAAAAAAGGGAGTTTTGTTAAGGAGCAAAGGACATAAAACTTCTAGAATTTTGAAAAATCAGCCAAAATAAACACGTAAACGAAGTTTTAAATTTTGAGTGACGAGCAAAAAAAAATATCCTAGAAACAATTTTGCGTAACATAAAAAATGTAAACAAAACATTGACAAGACAAAAAGAGGGACATAAGGACGAGAACTAAATTAATGACAAAAAGCCAATCTCCTGAAGGAAAGGGAACAATTTCGGATGTGGGGTGTCCCCTAACGAAACTCTTTAATGAATGGAAGAATAAATTTAACTAAATCTAAGTCATTCGACGCTTTTCACCCCCATCCCCTTTCAGTAAAAATTCTGCTAGCACCCTTGAGACACAGGTCTAAGGGCACGTTTTCCGCTTGAATGAATTAAGAACCAATGTCAATCACTCAGCTCTAAGAAAGCCAATATGGTAACCCTGCCAATCAGTATGAATCAAAGAAAATTTCGAACAATAAAAATCATCTCTTCCCTTGCTAATTGAAAAGCTCCAGAAGTAAGTAATAAATTTCATTCAAACGATCCAAGAGTTTATTGACTTTTTGATGAGCAGTCTTTCTAGACAAAAAAAAGAGCGAGAGAAGGCCAATTAAACAAATGCTAAGAGAAGATACCTCCTGCTAAGGAATCATCAGGAGAAAGCGAGAGTAGTTTAAATGATGGGAAATTATGTAGAGAAAAGAAGCGATCTTCAAACACGTTGCAGCCGCTTTTACTGCATTGAAAGATCTTTAATTGTAACAGGAACTAAGTAGATGACTGTAAAAAAAACGATGCTTAAGAAGAATTAAGTTTACACTGCTGGGGTGTCGGTATTTTAACAAGCGGATATTGTTACCAGATTACATTATACCTTTAATTTTAACCAAGCTTGTGTTGAGTCAACAAAGACCTGACGATGAAATGATCTTGAATCAGATAATTGTGCTTCGCTTTCACGGTGAGTGTTTTTTTTTTTTTTTTTTTTTTTTTTTTTTTTTTTTTTTTTTTTGACCATCCATTTTTACCTTCATGTTATTTTTTTGTCTTCCATCACAACACTTTTCTCACGAAAGTACATACAATAATGATTTTAATCTGATAGCGTGTAGTGTCAACAGCTACGAAGAAGCCCCGCCCAAAACGAGAGCCCCACTGAAATCAAAAACTCTCTCAAATTACCTCGCCCCATGGGCGCCCATATGCGAAATTTTAAGCGGGGGCTCAGATATTTTCCCCATGATTTAGCAGGATATTTTCCCCCATGGACACCGATTTCAGTACAAATTAGAGTTATTAAAATTTGACATTTGTAATAACCTATTCTTTAATTGGTAGAAAAGAAATGTTTTTACATTTCTGCAAAGAAAAAAGTTATTAAATAATGGAATTACTATGGTTATCACCACAGAAAGAAGTATAATAGCAGAGAAAGTATCCCCGATTGGAATCCCGAGAAAAGCTCTGCAAAAACCCGTCACTTTCTTCATTTTTACGTAACAGATTTTTTTTTTTTCTCGACAATTCAGTGATGGTCATATCATTGGCGGTCGTGTAAACTTCATTTGCACAAAACATTTTTCACTTTAAAAAAACACATTCAAATAAATAACACATTCTCTTGAAATTCCCCGAAATGGCGGAATGCCACATGAAAATCAAGCAAAAACTGAAAATAGTTTCCCTAAAGGTTCTCTATAACACTTCTAGCAAGAAATTCGCTGTTTAGATCGCTTGGGGACGGTTAAATTGGTATCCGAGCTACTAAGACATGATCAGAAGAAACATTATACCGATCGGCAACAACCATGTTCTCGGTCGCAGAGCCTGATTAAAGCATGGTCCTGCAGGTCCGTGAACACGAGCACCAAAATTTTCGGGGCACCAAAATAGGGTAAACGTCGAAAGACATTTACCTTTCTTTTTTATTTTTCTTTTTTTCTTTTTTAAGAAATACTACTTTACAAATGTGCAGATTCTCTTGTGAGAGGGGCACCAAATTTCACCCCAGCACCTGGTCCCCACCTTGTTTAATCGGCTCTGCTCGACAGGATCCAAACTCTGGTACAATAAGAGAGGTAAGGTGGTAATGAGCACGGTCCATAGCACGGAATCCTTGCTCTTTTCCATCTGTATCAGTTTAGAACAGCAAACTTAGCTTTAACGTAAAAGTGAGGTATTAGAAGCATGCCACCCAAAAATTCCATTCCTCTTACTCCTTTAAGTAGTTCAAAGAATCGAAGTCAATGTCGATGCAACTGTTCAGACTGACTATGCAAAATAAAGATTTCGTCTATTTCAGCTCGAACAATTAATGCCTGAAGGTATTTTCATGTTCCCACACATCTCATTATCTATTTCTTAAGATTCTAAAACGACTTATTAGAACGCGTGTGGACGGAATAATAATGACAAATATTTCACGGTGAATTTTTAAATGTGCGTTTCCCATACTTAACATAAAGGGAAAAAAGTATCAGAAGAATGAAAACTAATAAAAATGCAAAGAGGTAGGAAGAAAGATAACCGGACGATTTGGTTGAAGAAAAAAAGGATTTATTATCGGAGTAAAACGTTGACTGGAGTTTTACGATCTTGAGGATAATCATCTGTCATTTCTTGTGACTATGATTCTTCAGACAAGGCACCAGCTTTTCATTCTTCTTAATCTACGATACCTTTTTATTGTAAGTCTACAATTCGCTGTCACAGCAATGAATCGATGCGTTTATTGAACTCTCATCTGAAGAGGTATTCACATTTTAGTTAAACTATGGATAATCTGGCTAAATGCACTTTTGATTCAAATTTGTTTGTCAGAATCAATTCCCATTTATGAAATTTTGTGTGTACCATATCACTAAGATCAAGCTCATTTCAAACAGTTTGAGAAAATTTACTTTTTTGAACCTTGTGCGTTTCAGAAAATTACATAAAATATATAAATCATATATATATATATATATATATATATATATATATATATATATATATATATATATATAAATGGATGTATGTTTGTGGGTATGTGTGTATGTTCCTTATACAAATCCACAGTTTTTGTCGGATTTCTTCCAAATTTGGCACAAAGGTAAATTGTTGCTCAGGAATTCATATAGGCGGGTTTTTGGAATTTTAAAAACACCCAAAGAGGTCTAATTTCAAATTTTGAGTCATAAAATTGTTCTTTTCAGCACGAACTAATTTTTGTATAGTTATTAATTTAGTCTAAATGAAAAGCCCGTAAAAAACTGCCCTAGATGAAGTTTCTTCAAAGATTGACTTTAATCGTTAAATTTGTGAACCTTGGTTCAAAGCAAATGAAAACGGTTATCAACGTATAACCACCAGGAGCTATTTTAAATGCAAATAACACAAAACGTATCTTAAACGATGGCCGTCAATGCCGTTTAGCGATGAGCGTTGAAGCATGTTTGGCGAGAAAGCCATAGATATAATAAATGATGCTGTACATCGTTTCTTAAACTGCGCCCAACGAGGCCCCAGGGGTCCATTGATGCTACTCATGGTGCTACTTAATTTGAATGCTACCGTTTAATTATAATTTTTAAGTATTGTTTAATTATAAAATCCGCAACAGTAAGGCTTCGTGTAATTTTTGATCCGTGTTTATCCCGTTAATAGCAGGAAAATACAATCATGAGTAAGGTAATAGTATTGCATTCAATATTGTCGTACAATCTTCGACTGTTTCAACATTAGACTACTTTTATTAAAACCACATCTATTTCATCCTTGAAACTGAAATTTTGTTTAATGTTCTATGATCCTTATCAAACCAATTTGCAATTTGTAAATTTTCTTTATACTATTGCTTTATTTACGTCGAATCTTTAAGTAATTCGATTCAACTATATCGGTATTTGTGAACCTTGGTTCAAAGCAAACGAAAATGGCTAACAACATATAACCACCAGGAGATATTTTAAATGCAATCAATACAAAAAGTATCCTCAACAATGGCTGTTAATGTCGATTAGCGACAAACGTATAGCATGTTTGGCAAGAAAGCCGAACGAAAAAGAAATGCTGTCTTTCAGTAGTTCTTAAAATGCACCCTGCTAAGACACAGGGGTGCATGGAAATCACCATCGCTGTTTCTTCTTCAATTTGCTTACACATTTCGCTAATAAGTTTTCAAGTAATAATACCGTAACAGTAAACGAAATTTTGATCTGTATTTTCTATACATAAACAGCACAGAAAACAACAAAATGAGATAGGTATTATCGAAGTACAATCTTCAACAGTTTTACAATTACAATACTAAATTTATATTGAAACGACATCATTGTATCGGAAATATAATTTAGTATGTATTATCCTTAAACAAATCAATATGTATATGTTATTTATACTATTCCATGATTTATCTAATTCAGTTGACCTAAGTTTCGCAGAAATCGCTCCAGGTTATCAGAGACCAGGGGTAAAAATACTAATATGGCTAATGAATTGCAAAATAATCATTTTTGTGCATAGTAGCGCAGATTTAATTTATCTTTCAAGGGGGAGGGGGATAGTCATGGGGCTCATTACATGTACATAAACTATCATACTAGGATTGCAAATGTGTGGTAGAGTAAAAGACTGTGTACTCTTAATTCAAACGAACGAAAAAATAACTCTTAAAAAGAGTGAAATCTATTGCGGGTGCATTCATTCTTTCTGAGTGCTAGCTTTATTGAAAACAGACGCTTTACGAAAAAACCAAGACTAAAATTCGTCCTTATTCGCGTGAAATTCGGAAAAAATCCTTTTGATGAGCGAAAAATAAAAACATTCTTTAAAAGAAGGACTCAAAAGCATTTTCATTGGTTCGATTCTGTCACGTGGTTTTGTTTAGGGAAAAGGCACACCGAGAATATAAATATAGAGTTTCAAAATTTTAAATCTATTTTTTTGGAACTGTGTGGGTTTTTTAATTTTTTTTCAATCTTTAGATTGGGAATTGTACGTAATATTGCACATGGGTGATTTGTAACGATATACGAGTAGTTCAAGAAATATTACCAGTTAAAGTTTTAATAAAAAAGAAAATTCTTGGTACCTACCATACAGTTTTTGTGCATCCTCTTCGGAAACACTAAAAACAGTTTTTTTTTCCCTTTTTTTAACTTAAAAACTATTTTTTTTTTCCTTTTTTTAACTTAAAAACTATTTTTTTTTTCAAATGAAATAACAGTTTTAAATTCAAATACACAGTATAAGCACATGAAAACACGTTTAAAAAACAATTTCACCAAATGAGAGTGAAATGATTTTACCTACTTTATTCTAAAAAAGAGTGAAATAGTGGCTTTCCAAAACGGAAAGCAGCCACTCATTTAGGATATTAATTTAGTCTTAAAAAAGAGTGAAAAACACTTATCAAAAGGGAGTGAAATTAGCTTATCCAAAAGGAGTGAAAATAACCGCTCCGCAAAAGGAATGAAATTCACTCCTATAAGGAAAGTGCGTTTTCAATACTGGAAAGGAGTGAAAATTTACTCAGTCTGAGTTAAAATCGTTGGAATTTTTTAAGAGAGTGCACCTTTAGACTCGAAACCACACGAAAATTTAATGCGGTGGAATTCATAGTTTTAGAAGGGTAAAAGTGTAAAGTTTTAAAAATATAAAGAAATATTAATTTACATTTAAACATTCAAAATGCATAAAATGTCTCCATTTTTTACGTAAACAAATTTCTTAATCGTTTAAAATTTTATATTACTTTAACGCTCGAAGCAATAGTACACCTGAAGCGTCTTCGCTGACTAGCAATAATTTTAAACCAGTTAGCGGATGTGAGGCAACTTTTGACATGAAGAGATTGCTACTGAAATGGGCATGATGAAATATTACGCCACATTATAAAGTTTTTTCGTTTTAGTCTTCATCGTGAAATTAGTTGAGCAAAGCTCCATTTCCAACTGCAAGACTCTCAGTTCGATAACTTTTATTGTAAACAATCGAAAAATATTACTGTTTGTAACTACCACTAAGTAATTCAACCGTCATTGAAAAAATGCTGTAAGATAAAAATGGATACGTATCAGTGTTATAGAAGCAACTCTGTTTGTTCACAGTGGAGGAATAAGGTGAAACAATTTGTATTCGCTAATCGCAATACATCATTCTTTAAACTTCAAGAAATTAAAATCTCCAGTGAGACTTAAGTTCTGTATCACGATCAATAAGTCAGAAGGGCAGGCGATTAAGTACTTTAAATGCATGTGAAATTTACCTATTTCCCATAAAGATAATTTTATGTTGCATGCTTAAGGTTAGGTCAAAAATGTATTTCATTTTGCTGCTAGAAGGGGGACTAAGAATTGTATTTAGGAGCAAGATTTGAGTTAAATTTAAGAATTAGAAAATTTTGAATAATTTAACTTTTTAGTACTTGGATTACGTTTCTAAACGTGGAAATACATTTCCTTCGTTTTGAAGCTGCGGATATGGGGAACAAAATGTGCAACAAGCTTTTGTAAAACATAAACAAAAGAATTGTCTATTATACAGTTGTAAGTAGAAACAAGACGGTTTTTTTTTTCTTTCTTTTAATTTCTTGGCCTGCAAATAATTTAAAAAAAAAAAAAAAAAAAAAAACGACGCGGATAATGACCAAAATGTGCACGCCTATTTCTTTTTCTATAAGGCAGTTCAATTGACGGGTTTTCTATAGTTCGTTCCGTAAGTTCGCGTCCACGTACTCCATTTTTAATTCTTTATGTATCTTAAAATAATAACTAACTTTTTCTACAACAACTATTATTAATAGTCCAGTCAAATTAGGTCATGACCCGGACATTCAAAAAAAAGAATGTGCACCTATACCAAGTTGTTCAGTATCATGAGGAGATAACGTACCAAAAAGTCCCAAGAGTTTGAGCGTCGGGTTTGGGAGTTACAGGGGGGCAAAGAGGGGGCTCAAAATACAGATTATCGCTTTATTTCAGCTGTATCTTCAACACTATTCCTTTTCATGAAAGGGTAATTGAATAAAAGTTGAATATGGTACATATAACTAATGTTACAAGTAATATTTTTTGCAAAGATCTGTCTTTGGGGGGGGGGATCCCCCCCTATTTTTGAGGTATACATTGTACAAATGAAAAAGTTTCCTTGCTCGTGTCTTATTGTTTTTAAAATAACTATTTCTGCCAAATATTATAACAGATTAAATTGAATTTAGGGAAGTTCTTTAAAAAACATGATCCAGATTTAGGTTTCATGTGGTTTTTAGCTGTCTTGTTCCTCACCATGTGTTTCCGTAATTTGGACGATTTGCTCAAAAATGTTTAGTTTTGATAATTGAAATACTTTACTTCCTTATTATTCAGTCTTCAAAATTTCATAAAAGGTTTTAATTTCCTGGTTATTAATTGATTAAACCACATCTTTAACTCTTCATTGGCCGAGTTTATAAGACGCTGGATTTTGTATGAATGACGTTTAACTTCTTAGTTAGAGTTTCATAATTTCAATAATGGGAATTATATGCTTGAGACAAAAACACATTTAGTGTGTCACTTTTTTTCCGATTTTATATCACGTTCTACATTTTCTGCCATTTTAGCTAATTTTTCTTTTGCTAACATTATAGTCATACATTCGGGACAAATTTTTTAGGACCACGGAGGAATGTACCGCAATGCGGCTTTTTCAACAATTTAATTTTGTTCTTCAATTTCATTTGTAAGCAAAACTTTCACAGAAATACCTTAATTTGGAGACAAAAAAATTTTTACATTCTTTTAAAATAGTACGTTAATGGAAATGCAAGTTCAAAAGTGAAAACCTACATTTTTCTTGAAGTAAACAGAAAATATATTTATGTTATGTCCCCAAGAAGAACAGAAACGGGTCGGATTGAAATGTAAAAAGATAGGAACAGACGTTAAACATACTTTGTCGAATTTTGACTGTACAAGCGATACCAGAATTGATTATTCATCAGCATTCTAATGATTGTTAGTCTGAAATACTGAAAGATTATGAACGATCTCAATTAAAAACGTTAAGCGAAAATAGTAGACTGAATTTCCGTAAATGACCGAATCTAAGTGTCAAAAATTGATGGCTACTTTTAGAACCGAAGCAGCACCGCTAGTGACATACTTGTTAGTATTTCAACCACAGGAAGGGAGGGGGGGGAGAGATTTGCAAGTATAATCGTTGCTCTTGCCAAAAAAAAAAAAAAAAAAGGTTTAAAAAAAATCCTTTCCTTTTTTAAATTAAAGTAAAATGTTTGTAATTTTTTCTTAAACCTTTTCAGAAACATAACATATTATACATTTGGAAGCAAAAGTCTTAGTTTTTACTTTTGAAAATGTTCCAAGGAAAAAAGCAATTCAAACTTGAAAAATGCCAAAAACTACTCTTGAAAATCAAAACAAACATCGTTTAAATGAGTTCTTTCATATGGTGCATTTATATTTTTTCTGCACTCAACAGAGGTTATAGAAATAGAAGCTGCAAATCTGCAAAGTGAAGAGAAAACACAAATTATTTTTATAAGACTTTAAGCAGGCCCCTCTCCTCCTACCCGACTGATAGAATTTTTGTAAATTACATACGTTTTCACTGAAATTCTAAACAGTAAAGGGTGGTTAGTTGCTGAAATATATTTGGCCTGTCACAAAATTGTTATGAAAGTGCATTGTAATAGTTCGGCCAAATTTGATCGAACCAGTTCTAATGCTTGCAGTACCTTTAAAAGCTGAATCTGTAATTTTTAAGCAGTTTTTCAGTAATTTTTGGACTCCCTGAAAATTATGAGGGGGAGCTCTAGCTTCCCGAGCCTTTTTGGTAATCAAGCCCTTCGCTTAAGGCGCAACGTCTTACCTTTCAGATTTTAGAAACTACCCCTTTTCTATACATTCAACATTCATTCCGACATCCGATTCACACTGAGACCTAAAAACAGACTACAGAGCAGTACAATGCAAAACTGTCATCGTTAGACCACCAAATTTTCTTTCTGTTTTTGTCTTTCAGACTTTTAGAACCGATGTGTGTGTGTGCTTTCTTTCTATATTTTAAAACTTTGAGGATTCCTAATGATTATTTCTGTGCATAGTATATTATTTTATTATTAAAAAGATTATGTTTCAAATTCACAACTTGGTGACACCTGTTAAGCTATTTTTATTAATTAAGATTCGCTAAAGTTCATAAGTAATACTATGTATTGAGTTTCTATAGTTTCTCAAATTTTTACTAAAAGATTACAAAAACATTTTCAGCTTTTAAATTTGAAGTATTGGTTTTTATTTAGTTTCTTAAAGTTTTTTTGTTTCTTAGGGCATGGAACCACCTAAGTGGTCTGAACCCCCCCCCCTCCCCCGCCCAACAGAACCCTGCATTGCTGGATCTGTGGGTACATAGATTCGAGCCTGCGTACAGTAGAATTAAACCTCAATGCCATCTTTACGCCATTTTAACTTAAAACCGAAAAAAAAAATAAAACTTTAAATATAGGATTACTATTAAGTTTCTTAGTATAATATCCATCGGCATAAACGAATTTATGAAATTTCATATTCTATAGCACAGCTCTGAAAAATCCAAAGCGAATGCACTTCCGAATATATTTCTTATTCGATGAACAAATAAGTGTCAACGTTATTTTGGATTGAGATACGTATGATTAGGCCCGTCATTTCATTTTCTCATGGGAGGGGGGGGGCAAAGGGAATACACTCGAAAATGTCATAAAAAAACAATAAAATGCATTTGTACAATGTATATATCTCAAAATCCGTAGGGGAGGTGGGAGGGGGAGGGGAGGGGTCAATCCCCCCCCCTTAATGATGGATGTGTGTAAAAATAGTACTTGCAGTGTTTGTAATTTGTTCCACATTTAACTTTTATTCAATTACCCTTTCATGAAAACGAATAGTGTTGGAAATACAGCTGAAATAAAGCAATAATCTGCATTTTGAGCCCCCTCTTTGCCCCCCTATAACGCCCAAACCCGACGCTCAAACTCTTGGGACTTTTTGGTACGTTATCTCCTCATGATACTGAACAATTTGGCATAGGTGCACATTCTTTTTTTTGAATGTCCGGGTTCGGCCCTTTTTCGACCTAGTTTGACTGGACTATAAGTGGAACCATTCCTACCCCTAATGACGACTGTGCCTCTTCAAATTAAAATTTCGATATTCTCAAAGGAATACTTCAGAGCAGCAAACTTAAATAAGTGATCTTACTACCTGCATCAGTTTGAGTTATCATGTACAACATTTACGGCAAGTGTGAAGTTTTAAAAATTTGAAATAAAATTTTAATCTAGACAAATTTTGAATCGTTGCATGACACCAATATTAATATCTAACTGTCATTTTTACCTACAAAAATAGTAATTTGACATAAATATAGGATATAAATTGGGCCATTGAGGATGATTTTCATATCTGAAAATATTGTAACCGTGGTATACTTTGCATATATTTGTAACTGATAAAAGCCATTGAATTTATTAACGACTCTTTCTAGGAAAACACTCCAAGATTTTTTTTTTCCAGAATAAAATGTATGTGAAGAGTACTGTAGCATGCTTTAATGTCTTGAGGTATTATACAAAACCGTTAAAGGCAGCACAACGGTTTTCGTATTCGAAGCGCCACGCAAAAGGTTGTCCCACAAGATATGCAAGAAAATCTTTTGTCTCTGCATTAAGACATTGGCTGATTCAACCGCAGACAATGTGCCAGTGGACACGGCAGAACCAAAGAATATCGTTGACAGAACCCCGATAACATGTCTCATTGCTTTTTCGTTTTTACTTGATGCTATTTTTCCTGCAAATGCTCAACTTTCTGTGCCATTTACAGTCTTTTGAAAATTTGAGCCTAGAGTGGTGTGAATGCAGCTTTTTACTGTCATTTAGATAGAATTCATCCATCTAATTATCTAAATGATATGCTGCATTGAGAAGCACCCGGGCAACGCCGGGTAATAAGCTAGTATATATATATATATATATATATATATATATATATATAGATAGAGAGATATAAATATATATATATATATATATATATATATATATATATATATATATATATATATACAGTAAAACCTGTAAAGTTGACCACCTCTCTATCTTGACCACCTGTCTATCTTGACCACTAATGTACACCAAATTTGGTTCAGAGTATTGTAAAAAACCCTTTGCAAGTTGACCACTAGGGTTTTTTTTTTTTTTTAACTTATTCAAGCAAATTATTTTCTTTTATTATTATTATTTTTTATAGCTTTCCAAGAATAATTTTGATGCTTTAGACCAGCATTTCACCAACTAAATAAAACAACAGCATAAAGCTTATGCTGCTCCTAATTCTCCAAACTTGTTTTTCTTTTGTTTTTCTATTTGAGATTGCTTTTTGTACTCTCTGTTCAATGAAAATAAAAATGAGGCAACACTGGAATTGTGCTAAAGAGAAAAGTTACTTATTTCTGGTGCAAGGGATTAAGAGATAGGATATTTTCATTTTCAACTGCCTTTATGAACTAGGAGAGTCCAGCTTGTTGCTCTTTGTGTAAAAGTTTTACATAAAATGGTTTCAAAAAGAAAGTTAGTTGAACTTGAGATTTATAAAAAGTATGAAGTATTAAAATTAAATGAAAAGGAAGAAAGTTGGCGAAAATTAGCTGACACATACGGAATTTCTAAAAAAGCAATGTCTAATTTAGTAAAAAAACGAGGAAAAAAAGCAAAAATATTTGAATAACTTTTTTAATTATTGTTTCAAAGTAATGTTAAACAATAAAAGTGACTTAAACAGAAAGAGTAAGTGGCAATGATTCCAGAAATGAATACATGGTCCATGGTGCAAGGAAATGACAAAAAAAAAAATCATTACCACCCTTAATAAGTTGACCACCTGTCTAAGTTGACCACCAAAGTACTGCACCGCAAGTGGTCAACTTACACAGGTTTCACTGTGTATATATATGTATATGTATATATATATATATATATATATATATATATATATATATATATATATATATATATATATATATATAGATAGATAGATAGATAGATAGATAGATAGATAGATAGATAGATAGATAGATAGATAGATAGATAGATATAAATATATATATATATATATATATACAGTAAAACCTGCAAAGTTGACCACCTTTGTAAGTTGACCACCTGTCTATGTTCACCGCTTTTGTCAGGAACGGAATTAGTCCTATCTTATATAACGAAGGAAAACCTCTGTAACTTGACCACCTGTCTATCTTGACCACTAATGAACACCAAGTTTGGTTTGGAGTATTGTAAAAAACCCTTTGTAAGTTGACCACTTGGTTTATTTTTTTAAATTTTATTTAGCAAATTATTTTTTTTATTATTATTTTTTTATAGCTTTCCAAGAATATTTTTGATACTAGACCAGCATTTTACCAACTAAATGAAACAGCAGCATAACTAAACCTCCTTTTGAGTTTAACCACATGGGAAAACTACTAAGAACCCTTTTATTCTCCAAACTTGTTTTTCTTTTGTTGTTCAGCGAAAAATTTGTAATTTTTGATTAGCTATAAATTTTTAGGAATTATTAATGTAAAATGAGTATTTTTTCATAAACAATAACACGTTTTTTTTTAATCAATTTTACTGAAATTTTAAATTTGCGTGACACATTATACATCATTCTGGGAAAATAATCTCTAAAAATATTTGAATAACATCTTAGATTATTGCTTCAAAGTAATGCTAAACAATGAAAGTGAGTTGAACATAGGTGTCAATTAGTCAAAAAATGAATACATGGTGCAAGAATCACAAAAAAAAAAAAAAAAAAATCATTACCCCCTTTATAAGTTGACCACCTGTCTAAGTTGACCACCAAAGTACTGCACCGCAAGTGGTCAACTTACACAGGTTTCACTGTATATATATATATATATATATATATATATATATATATATATATATATATATATATATATATATATATATATATATATATATATATATATAGATAGATAGATAGATAGATAGATAGATAGATAGATAGATAGATAGATAGATAGATATGAAATATGTAACGTCAGAATTTTTTAAGAACAATGCATATGAAAATCAGCCTTAGTACTCGGTTTGTCTGCAACCAAAAGCCTTCCAAACTGCAGCTCCTGCACGAGGGCGGATTCAGGGGAGGGTCAAAGGGTCAGCTGATCCCCCTGTGATGAGATTATTTTGAAGAACATTTTCTTTATTATTATTATTTTATTTTTCCTTTACTTATTATTCTTACTGTTGAACGCCAATTTTTAGCCCTAGAAAATTTAGTGTAGGTAATCAATGTTAAACCCTTTTTACTTAATCTTGTTAGACTTGTCTTATGAAGTCTAATAAATGCAAAGTTATTTTATTTTAGCCAATTACTTTACCATTTTACTTTTTATCCAATTCAATTCAAAATGCAAAGTCTATTACATGTAATGTAACTTTAAAAAAGATAGGCGTAATAAACCTCGGGGGCTGAGTATTCGCCCAGTAGGCCCATGTGTTTATCAGGGCATGTGTACAATACAAACTTAAAAACCTATGTCTGCAATGCTGTACTTCTTTTAACTTTGTTGTATAAAATTTTAATGCAACAATGTTGTGCCTTTCTTGTTTTCATTGAAACGAAAATTTTCTCTACACATTAAACATAAAAAATGTGTTATTTTCATTTATTCCGAAAAAATTTTTAAATAGTTTTCACGATAACAATTTTCATTAGAATACATGTGTTTTGCATATTATTTTAAAGAAAGTTCTAACTATAACTTCGTTTTTCTTCTTGAGGTGCAATCCCTGACTTTTTAGGAACAGTCAGTAATGCTGTTATGCAGTTCGAAACAGGGGTGCCCCCCCCAAAGACTAGGGCGAACCCTCGCCCCCCTCAATATCGCGGAAACCCCCAAAAGCAAGAGCCAACGACCTCAATTTAGAAAAATACTCCTAACCCCCCCCCCCCCCACTTTCAAAAATTCAATCTGCGCCATGACCCCCCTCACCCTTGGTGGGCACCCCTGACTCAAAACCAACGTTTGCTTGACGAAGTATAAAATTTACAAACACAAAGAAAAAATATTTTCAAACTCTTAAAACAGTAATAAAAAGTTAAAAAATTTTAGTGGCGCCATCTGTTGTTATTAAACGTTAAAAAAAATCAGAAGGAATGTTCTAAGGAATTGGGGAAAAATAGATTTCTTTAAAAATTTTCTTTACTCAATACATTACATGATCCAAGAAGAGAAAAAAGAAAAAAAAACTGATGTAGATTTTTTTTTTTTTTTTTTTTTTTTTGTGGAAGTTAAGCGACAGCAGCGTCTATTTTTTACCCTTTTGATATTTTTCTCTAATTGTAGAAACAAGCACGAATTGGAAAAAATGTGATCGAAAAATTTAATTTCTAATGTTAAATAATGTTTCACAAAGTGGGGATTTACTTAAAACAGAACCTAAGAGTAACCAACTAGCAATACTAAGTGAGTATCCCTTTTTGTTTGCTACTGTGAAAGCTTTAAACTCGGTAAATGTCGGCACTTGCCGGTGAATATGATTATTCATATAGCAAAGAGATCGTGGAAGACCGAATAGTTAAGGTGAATCATCGGTGAAAGCCGACATTCTCCAATTTCCGTTTTTCACGGTAACACACATGGTTACATATGAGTGTGTGAAACAAATATTTCTGCACTTCCACTAATAATACTAGCCCAATGTTGGTGGCATGTAATCCATATTTTTAAAGGGCATCATTAACAAATAATTTTAAAAAGAGACTTCCTTTCATTTTTGTCACGCTCAGGAAAATTTAGAAATAGAAGTTGATTATAAGCTGCTGTCCAAAAACTTATCCAATTAATGTACTTAAAATTGTGCAGATTTAAAATTCAAAAGTAATAGAAATAGTCTTTAAAATTACAATAGGAGTCGAAGGACCATACGTGGGACAATACCCTAAATTGGAGGATATTTTGACCCCCAATCTCTCTTCATTGCTTGATTTTATAGTTTTAGCTTCTGTTACAAGATTTTATGAAGTTACAAGCATTAAGTTTTATGAGTAGTACATTAAGTTGAATTTAAGCAGTCTTAAGTACAGGGGGACATCCACCCCCTGCTCCGTTGAAGCTCACGAACCATCGAAGATTGCTTCGCAATCTCATTTGACTCACAAAGATTTAAATCGTTTGTTAGAAATAGCGAGTTTAAAAAACGCATTACAAGTTTCGTTTCGAACAAAATTAAAATCCCCGCTTCATCCCGTAGAAAATAGAATTTAAGTAAAAAGCTTAAAATCAGAACATCATCCTGTTCCCATAAAAAGACAAATAGAACTGGATAGAAACTTGCATAACCGACACTTATAAATTAAAAAAAAATTTTTTGAAGAGCACCCTTTTTCCGGGCTGAAAACTAGCTCGTACCAACTTGCACAGCTATAGGTACTAAGGGGCTCCTGAGCATTCAAAAAAAGACAGTTTGTACGTTTGAAAATTCGTGGTCACTAGAAATGTATAACCCAAATTCAAAATAATAGAGTACTTTTCACCTTTTGGGAAAAAGTGTATTTTATCCAAATATAAGTACAATTAGATATTTCAATGAACGTGCCACCTTCCTCAGACTCTAAAGTGTGCATTTCATTTCAAATATACTCAATTTAAAAAATCTTAGACAGAATAATCCAAAAATGTATAATGATGAAGATTTGCATTGAGTCAAAAAATAAGAATATTCAAATCAAAGGGGAAAAAACGCTTTCGAAAGAAACAATATCACTACTCGAATCCGTCATTTTTTGCTAGATTCCATGCTTTAATCCTTTCACACAGGGATTCTACCACCTGTTTACATTAATCGCTTCTGACACTGCTTCCATGCCTTTTTCAATGCGGCAACGAGCTCAATTTTGTTGGCGGGCACCAGGTCCTGAAACGCTGTGTTTAGATTTGACGGTACCACAAATTCTTGATCGTATTGAGATCGGTAGAGTTGGTTGACCAGTGTAATACCAAAATTCTTCTTTCTGTTTAAAATCTATGAGTCGATTAAGAGACATGACACGAAGTAGAATCTTGCTGAAATATAAAATGTGTCTCTAAATGTGTAACTACAGTGCCTCAGATGAAGTATCATGTAATATTATTGATGAACAGCGGAAGTTACGCATTGTTTTATTTTAAGATACATACAAGTGCCCAATTCCAGCAGCCCTCATGCACACACAAGCCAAAAAGAATGTGTCAAATTGGAGAGAACGTCTTACACAAGATTTCTCTTTAAAAGCCAAACACGAACGCCTTTTTTTGTTCACAGATATTTCAAAAAAAAAAAAAGATTCATTATTGAATATAAGACTTTTTCAACCTTGTTGCCCCTGTATTTGCTTCTCCTTGCTTTCAGGAGAATCATGCACGTTTCTGCTTCATGTTTATCATTTGTCTTACTTCGTAGATCCGCAATTAAAATTGTAATTTTATGCAACCGCCCAAGTGTAGTTGGCGTGGACACGATTACCATAGATTCTTCCCAACACTTATGGACGTAAG
Organism: Uloborus diversus; assembly: GCF_026930045.1. Taxonomy (NCBI): domain Eukaryota; kingdom Metazoa; phylum Arthropoda; class Arachnida; order Araneae; family Uloboridae; genus Uloborus; species Uloborus diversus. The sequence goes on from NC_072732.1 coordinate 144,084,364, forward strand.
AAGCATTTTTCAACGATTATTTTGGACGGTTTACTTTAATTTGGGTTCATCTATGCCAGTTGTTACAATTTTTCTACCTCGTTTACATCGGTTACTTTTAGTTGGTCAGTTCTTCTATATTCCTTTGAAATCGTACATACCGTGGTTTGTAAAACGTTCATTTGAATTGAATTGGATAGTTTTTTTCTAACTTTAAGCAATGATACAATACGTAACTTTGTTTTTTCTCCTATTTACTACCTTGACGACCCATTTTGAGCAATAAAAAGCTTTTAAAAAGGCGTAAAATTATTCGGGAGCCTAGCTCCATTCTTGTGACAAACTATCAGTTAACAGGTATACAAATATTTTTGCTACTTTTTAAAATTCATAATGAATGACTAGATTATTTATACTTTTTTGACCCATATAAAAAAATTATTATAAATTTCCAATGTGTTAATGATTCATAAATTGTTAGAATACTATATGAAAAGTTGTTTAAATTGATTTACCCATTCATGAATAATGTGTTTTACTCTTTTTAATTGGCATGCGTTCATTTTTTCCGACTCAGGGACAAGTTTTGTTTAAACAGTTCTGATATTCTATTATTTTGAATTTGGGTTGTATTTTGACCTTTACCTCCGAACTTGAGTTGAGCTGCTAAAACAGAAACCCTCATATCTGCTATTAAGAGTAAAACTACTTTTAAAAAAATCCCCAATTTCACTAAAATGTACTTTGCTCGCCTTAGTGTGGAATTTTGAGAAAAATATTCTATTAACAAAACATAGGACTTGATGAAAGAAAACGGTGGTCATATTCGGATTCAGGAGTCATTTTGCACAAGAATCAACAAAAAGATTCTCAGAAACATTTCAAAGGTTTTTTTTTTTTTTTTTTTTTGGTTCTTGCTGCGCAGTGTATTATTTATTGATTTTCGGCTCTAGAATTCGTAGCAAATCAGTTGTTCTCAAAATTTTTCACTGAGTGAAGACTGAAAAATGCACTTAGTGAGTTGCAATACATGAAACAGCACAAATTCGAAGTGAAGTCAAAACCTTTTAAACAACATTCAGCTCCAATTTAGATGTGAAATAAATTTTTCTGAACTGACAACGAGGAAATGTCATCGCAGCCGTCAAGCAACAAAAAAAAAAAAAAAAAAAAACATGCGGGACTTTAGGCTCAGCAAAAACTCGACTTCGTTGTAAAAAGTTTATTCGTTTTACAGCATCGCATAAATTTTACAACGATGACAACAATTGCTCTCATAAAGCGCCCAATTTTAATCCGACATTGACATTAGTTGCAACAAGGCTACCGCAGGGTCAAGAACCCAATTATAGCCGCACCCGATTTTTTTTTCTTCTGTGAAACAAATAGAAATGACTTTCCGGTCTGCAGGTTGGTACCAGTATATACTACAGGTTTTATGTTCTGATGGAATTATTTTCTGTCAATAAGCGGAAGTTGCAATTGTTCCTACTTCCTGGGTACAAACTAGTTGGCCATTTAAATGAATGAGGTGAAAGTAGCATCCACTCTTTTTTTTTTTTTTTCGAAATGATTCACTTAATTAAATACAGGAAAATCATCATAATCCACTACTTGACATTGAAGGACTTTTTATGAACAAATAAATAAGATTATGGGTGACAATCTTAGGACAACTTCATGACGGATAAAAACTAATGAAAAATAAAACAAAAGAAAGTATTTTTGTGTCAATTTTAAATTTATTTCTAATACATATGCCCTAAATTTTGGCGATAAATATGATGTTTTATATGTATAATGGCCTCTCTGCAGCGGAAGAGTTGTTAAAGTATGAGGACACTTCAGAGGCGGATCCAGAAATATTTGTTAGGGAGGTCAAGTTTAAATGGTCGGCGTTATATCTCCTACTTAAAAAAACTTCTCTAAAAGGGGTTCCCATCCCCTCAAGGGTTATGGTGCACCCCCCTCCCCAATGAGACGAAAACCCATTCAAATCCTCCCTTCCAGGAATCTTTAAATGGTTAAGCTTATTAGATATGATTGTGCTTTTGAAAGTGAACAAAAAAACTGAAAATAGCAATAGCCCATTTAAATGAACCCATTCAATCCTTTGTACTCTGACGCGCTGAGAAGAAATACCTTACACAACGTAGCAAAAAAAAAGGTCAACATTGATTCCATGTACTATTTTTTCGGATCTAAAAATTTGAAGAATGGTAATAATCATAACAAAATTCTTGCCACAGGGTGTCAGCTGACCCTTTGACCCTCACCTGAATCCGCACCTGGGACACCTTAGTGCGTAATTTCGCGTGCGCAAGGATACTCATGCAGCTCTATGTAAGTTATCAAATTCGTTGAATTGTTAAAAATTTGGATATTGTTATTCAAAAGAAAATTAACCATGTGGAATACAAAATTTTATACTGTTAAAATGCACAGAAGTTTGAAATGCTAAACTACTTTTTTTCTTACCGAAGGCTTTGTGATCCCCTGCACCAGCGTTTCTTAAATTGGGTTCCTTGGAGATCCTTTAAGGATTCCCCGAAACTTTCAGTTTTTGGTAAAATTGAAATTGCTCACCTTAAAAACCGATGAAAATGAGGTTCCAGTGAAACTGTAAATAGAGAACTTTTCGAATGAACAGTAGGGAAAATATCAAAAGGAAGTGTGGATTAAATAAAGGGTGTTTGTTTTAGAGGGATAGAATTTTAGGTTCAAATAAAACACCGTTAAATGATATAAATCGCCATAAATTTGGCTTTATTCGAAAAATGATTCTTTGCCATTTTTATTTAAATGTGATTTCTGGTATATGGCTACTTCGGCTGGCTTGGAGAACGCCTAACCGGGAAGTCCAATTTTCTATCACTTTTTGCAGCAACGAGGGCCGTATGTGAGTGATATGTGACGAATGTTCTTGTCCAAGGCGTCAATCGTCTATGGCTTATGGGTGTAGACCTGAGACTTCACACAGCTCCACAACAAATAGTCCAGCGTATTTAAATCGCATGATCTCGCAGGCCAATTCACTGGTCCATTAAGCGAAATTATTCGTTCACCGAGAGTTTCTTTCAATAAATCAACACATATGCCCTAACACGCGCTGTGTGGCGTCCTGTTGTCTATTCATGATGAAATGGCAAACCGAACTAAACACAAAACAAGTGAACAACTATCAAATTGACCCACAGATCAAACAGTGTTTCCGACATTAAGTTCTATACCTCTAAAAAAACACCCTTTACTTTCATATTGGCAATACACGATATTTCGATTATGACAGCACAGAAACAAAACTTCTGTTGAAACGATATTTAATGGCACTTCCCCCATTTCTCTTGATTGGACCTTGGTTCTCAAATTTATGTAAACAAAAATACACCCAAACCTGTTTTTATGCAGTAGATAGAAACCGCATAAAAAATCGCATAAAACAAAATTGTTCGAAACTTCACGAGTAGCTTTTAAAAGTTGTTTTCGCAACACAGTTTAAAAACATTTTTTTTATGCGGTGGATGGTACCGCATAAAAAAAGTCTCACATAGAAAATAACGCAAAAACTTACAAAATTGTATATATTTTAACGAAATCAAAATGAACCAACTGATAATTTTTGCCGAGTACTCGGACAAAATTTCCCGAATAAGGAAATTTTTGGGAGGTCACAGTGACTTTTCATAATGCCAACGTCGTCACTTGAAGATGCTACTTCGCACTTGTTTTTAAAAATAATTACGTCTATTAAATCCCAATCTGATTGAAATTTTAATGTAGCGAACAAAAAAAAATATTCGCACAAAAAAATTGCATAAAAAAGACCGCAAAAAAACAGGTTTGGGTGTAAATAACACAGCAGATTAAATTCTACATCTGGAATGAGAATTCAACTTTCATACATAAAGCTTAATGTGAACTTCTGAAGTTACTTTTTGAGGATAACACGAGTTATTTGAAAAAAATTTCATATTTTTTGCGAGTATAGTAAACTCTCGATTATTCGCGGAATCAGGTGGCACAAGTGCTGCGGATAATAAAAATCGCGGATAAACCACAGAAAGACTACAATGGGGTACAAATAAAGTAAAAATTGCCCTTCCTCAAAAACTTGGCTGCAGTGAAAATATATACAGTACAGTAAAAATGTTTGTATTTTTGCACAACAGAGCTTAACATAAATTCCTCCAATAAAATAAATTCAATAAAACTCCAATAAAATATAGGGGGCGCTGCAGCCACTGGCTAATGGCGGATGAAAAAGTTAAAACAAACGCACGCCGTAACTTATAACTTGCTTTGACGCTTAGTGAATGACAGTAATTTTTCATCGTGTTTGTGGGAAGCTTTCTTTTCTATTCTTCTGAAATTACATAACACCACAAACTGTCTAAAGCCTGTAATTTACCCCAAAGAAAACACGTGGAATGGAATGTTTCACCTTTTTCTTTAGTATTATTAATCAGCGCAAGGTAGCGTATTCGAGCTCTGGAGTTGCGAATAAAGAACAAATATGTGTACGATGAAAAAAGCATAAAAAAATAAAACAAAAACTGGGCTCAAATTAAAAATTTTCGACAAAAAAAAAACAGCTATTGGTATTTGCTTTTGCAGCAAAAATACATGCTCCTAATTGTTAATTGACTCGCGGATAATCCGCCCAGCGGATAATCAGAAGTTTACTGTAAATCATATTTAGAATCTCGCATTTAAGCTACATACTACCGAAAAAAAAAAACAGAGGTTTCACGAAGAAAGTGGGCACGAAAAGGGTTCCACTTATCAAAGAAGTTAGGAAACGATGTCCTACACACATAAAGCTTGACGCCCTTCCGCTTAAAAATTTCAGTTTTAACTCACTGATATATGGATGCCTCAATGGCCAAATTGATTAACTCACTTTTTAAAAAAATCCTCATTTCTGCCTTAATAGTGCTCTATCAATGCTAAGCATGCGAATTTATATTAAAGTTTTGGTTCAGTACATTTTTGACCATGTGATGGCAGAACATGTAAGACGAGGGCCTATTGACTCATATGGATAACACCATCTTCTTCCTAACTATTCTCTACCTTTTGTTTTATGGAGTTAGTCGATTTGGCAAGTGAGACATATATAAAAATATGGTCAGCCAAGAAGTCTTTATAAAGCATGCAGGCAAGTAGTTCTTTACATGTCCGTTAACCGTTACAAAATCTGCACACAATGCATGGGAAATAAATTAATGTGTTGAGGCTTAACCGCTTGACCATAAGGTATTCAAATGTATTCAAACGTCCTTCGAAAACCAACTCATGAAGAAATTAGCCTACAAATGAACCTAACACAAGACTTCCGCGATGGTAACCAGACAAAAAGGTTTCTGCATAAAAGGATTTATTCAATAAATTTCTTCTCTTGTTGAATAATTAATAAGAGGATTATCAAAAAGAACTTTCACGCAAGGAGTGTCTGTGCCTGAGGTATGATAAAAAGAAACTTGGAGCAACATTGTTAGAACAAAATGTAGAAATTTTTTGTTTTTTTCCTGTTCGCGAAACGAACTGGTATACAAAGTATCGTTTATTCATATTTCATACTTTCAAAACAGCACAAAGTTTATATCTGAACGAATATTTTTGAACGGTATAACCATTCTTCAAGAGCTTTTCGTTTTATCGCAATTAGACAGCTTATTTGTAACTGAAATGATCCTTTGTATGAGTAATTATCGATTTATTAGAGACGAACATATATTTAAACTCTATCAACAATCACAATGCAAACGTTCATCTTTTGAAATTATTGCTAATGATAAGACTGGAACTTTTTTTCAAATAGGTTATTATGAACTAACCCGAAACGGATCAGACTGCCTAAAAACGGGATTATCCCGCTGTTTAAAACCCCCTATATAGTAGGGTGGGCCGAAAAACAACTTTTTTTTTAAATTTCGATGATGGGTAGTGTGAAAAAGCTGCCACTGGTGGAGCAGAGTGCACACAAAAAAATTTAAATTTTTTTTCACAATTTCTTGATCTGTCGCAATTGGTTTAAGTTTCGAAAAAATGCTGTTTTTTCACGTTCTTAGTGAAAATTAGTAAAAATAGTACGTTTCTATTTTCGATGATGAGTTGCGCGAAAAAGGTGCCATTGGTGGCACTAAACTCCCATAAAAATTTTGAGGTGTGTGGTATTGTTCTTTCCTTTGCTACAAATGAGTAGAAGTTTAGACAATTTTCAGTTTTTTTTAACGTTTTCAATAAATTTTCTCAAATTGTAAAAATTTTGTTTTTGCCATATTTATCTGCCATAGTTACAGTTTTATCACATGTGATGCATTTTTAGATGCGTAGTGTGTTATAAATCAACTACTTATTGCGTATAAATTTTTAAATTTAAAATATGCTATTAGAACTCGTAGTGCAGCTCCCTGTTTGACTTGCGTTCATAACCAACCGGAGTAACTCCAGAATTCGTTCTTTTAAAATTATAACATAATTAATATCCCTTAACTAAAAGCAGTCGGGTGAAACAACTCCCGTAAGAACATGAAAAGAAAAACAAAAAACAACGGTGTCCTTACCGGTGTTTAAAAAAAAAAAGAAGGAAATAAATCAAGAAATGCGTCATTTGGTGTATATTTTTCATACGAACGAACTCCACTCCTGGTCTGACACTTGATAAATAAGATAGAGAAAGTACTGAACCTAAGAACTTTCTGGCCCAATCAAACCCAAGCTAATAGCAATACGCGACCCTCCGCTCATTGGTCGAAGCCTTCAGTTTACCCCCACAGGCGATAAAGATTTTCCTCCCGTAGACTTAACATGGAGCGTACGAGAAGCTGTCAAAAATACGCAGAATCCGATGAAATACAGCACTGAACAACTCTTTTGCTATTTGTTATCAATATATGGATGTTTAATCTATATGCATGTGCAATCATTTTCTGGAAAAATCCCTTTCTTTGTTTTTAAATCTTAGTTTTTGTGTTCCGGTAGTGAAGATTCCATTCTGTTTATACTTATTTTTTGCTCAATATCCTTACGCAACCTGCTTATTAAGTGCTATACGATATCTATGCATTCACTTTCTCATTATCACTTAGTTATACCACTGTAAATGCAATCTACTGTTTTAAATTTTGCTTTTATATTCGCTTTCGTGTGCGCTTAGCTTGGCAAGCTTTTAAATGCATTTAGCGACCGCAACGCCCGCCAAGGTTTTGCTGCGTGCAAAGAAGATTTCAATTTACGTTTTGTTACTTTCTTATGAATATGAATAACTATTAAGTAAAAGTGACCAGACATTCTGAATTGTAGCTTTAGATGTGCGATTAATATATTAATGTCAATAATTGAATCGAAATATAGACGCATTGCTTAATTTGTAGTTTTTAAGAAATGGTTAATTGCTTGAACTTATAGAAATGTCATGCATGAACCACTTTAATTTTCACACCTATTTATAATCATATTGAATTATATTCCGATAAAGTTTTAGTTTTGTTAAAATTAATGTAATAAATTGTTTTGCTGTTTTTTTTTTTTTTTTTTTTTTGTTTCCTGCAATTTGAAATGAAGTAAGTCCCTTTGAAATGGTTTCAAGAAACCACAAGACGAAAAGACAAGGGTCTTTTATCGGATGTCTTTTCATCCACAAGTTCACTTATTTTGCCTTCAAAAAGGCGTTCCTTGAAACCCCGAGACACGGGTATGCAATAATCTGCATTTTTTTTTTCAATTACATTGTTATTTCTTAGTTTTACTTTTTCTGCACAAATGTATTTATTCAACTTTAAAAATAACTTAACTTTCCCTAAGACTTAGGGAATGTAATTCTTCCTTTCTATTCACAATTAAGTTCACCAAATTAATAATTAACTTATTTGTTCATAACTATACTAACATCTGCAAATTGTATTCTGCATTCTCCCTCCCCCCCCCCTTTTTTTAATAAAGAAAACATCTTTTATTTTTTGAAATAGAGTTACCTCTATTAGTTTTTTTAAAATAATATTTTTTTAATGTAAATAAATATTTTTTTAAAGTGCAGATATACAATTTCAGACTTAATTGTTAGTTTAAAGCTCTGGGGGAGAGGGCGGGGGATGAATTTTGTTCTGACAAATTCCAAGTTTTCGCTATCAAGGATTGCAAGTTTCAGGTTTTGGAAGTTTTCTGAAACGCTCTTTCTTTTATCTTTCCATCTTAACACCAGGGGTGCCCATCCCTATAAAAGCAAGGACGCACCCCCTAAATATCGCGAAGACACCCCCCCCCCCAAAAAAAAACAAGAGGTCCCACTTAGAAAGTGAAAAATCTCTTTTAAAACAAACTCCCCTTAAAATTTCAATGGCGCAGTCTGCACCATGACTCCCCCCTCCCCTAAGTGGGCACGCCTGTTAATGCTTTAAAGTTGATTAATTCATTTCTCAAAGTTGTAATTTTTATTTACACTAAATATCCAGGAAAAAAAATTCTAATAACGGGTAATATTTTGAATGTTACACCATAATACATGGAGGAATCACATAAAATATTTTAACAATACTGCAAGAAATGTGCAATTTTGATATCAAATATACAGGTAAAAACTAGTTTTAAAAAGATCACTAAATTTTTACGCAAACAAAATGAAAAAAAAAAAAAAAAACATTCGAAATGAATTCTTTTAAATATAATTTTCGTATAAGAAGCGCTTAAGAAAGTATAATCATTCATAACTACCGTATCTAAGTCTTTAAATTTTCATAAAATTTCAAAATATGGGGGGGGGGCTGTCTATACGACGCATCGAAAGGTGTTTTGCATAGTAATCTAACCGCCCATGTACTGGTTCTGCAGAAGTTTAAAAAAAAGAACCGGAAGAAAATGAAGTGAGCGATTACGCGCCAATCTTGCACGCGCTTAGCTTCAAAGCAACCCCTCTTGGTAAAGTCGCTCTTTGTATTGCGCGACTCTGAAGCGTAGCTTCTATATAGGAACTCTAGATCCGGTAACTAAACTGTTTTACTGGTAAGACACATTAAGGAAAATGAAGAAACGAGAAGGAGGTCAACAATGAACGCTATCTACTGGAGTTTAGGGTTAATCCACTAGAGTTAGGGTTAAAATTTCAACCATCAAAATATACCCAAGAAGGCAATTGTTTCATTCAAATGTAGAAGAAATTTCCCCCCGTCATACCTTGATGGGCGCTTTTCTAGTCTTTGAAGGAAAGTACTCAATAGCCAGAAAACAGAAGAAAAAAAAAGTTTTGATAATGTGTGAGAAACAGCTGAACTAGAAGATGGGAATGCTTTTATTGGATTCTTATTAACTTCAGAATCTTAGAAGGTACTTCGAGGGCGAAAGCAAGTATATGTTGCGAAGAAATTCAGTGGCCTGTTTCCGGCAAGCCATGCCACGAATGAATGAGAAAAAACGAAGCACTTTGATGACTTAGTTGATGATTTGACCTTTGGCTGAAACGGGTCGCTTGATTTCTGCATAGATTTAACTTTTAATTACTTCAATTATATGACAGCATCAAAGTTCATTTACTTTCATTGAAAAGAAATGTTGATCTGAGCACCGTAATGGACGAGTAGAATGATAAGTATTCTTACATAGCATTCGGTGTGGGGAGGAGAAACCGGCGTCGTAAATAATTTAAAAACTGAAATCATTTTACGGTAAAATTAATGAAATTGAGACAGACAAAGAAAATGCCTTTTTCTTATGCCACGAGTAAATTATATCTTTCAAAGATTGTGTATTGTATTATCCACTAGAGGAGAAAAAAAATTAAGTGGAAAGAGTAAAGCATGCTATTTGCTTTTTCTTCCCCTTCCCTTATTTATTTTTTTATTGGAGCTATTTTTTTATGTACGCCAAATTTAATAAACTAACAATTTCAATAATTTGTTAAATAATATAAGAATTCTTTTAACCCAAATAGTATGACACAAATACAAAAAGTGCCAATTAAAAATAATCAAAATTAAAAATAGCAAGTTATAATATACTAGAAAACGGAATAACGCAAAAATATATTATTAGATTTATAACGACAAAAACTCTGACATCAAAAGAATGACAATAATCATCGTCAGCTCTTTTGTGGTTGATTTTGAACAATTTCTTTTAGTTTTGAAGGTATATGTGCAATTCTATAACTTGAATTATATCAATCAGTTTCTAAGTGTTGCCATCTTTAATTTATTCTAATGATAACTTCACAGCTAAATAAGTGACAAATCGTTTCGGTTTTATAGCTATCTTGTTAAATTAAAAATTTTGAATGCTGTGAAAAGAGAAAAAGATAGCCATTTTAAAAATCTCAGTTATCTCTTGCATTTTTATAAGAAAATGAATGACCAACTGCTAGGACAGGATTGCCCCCTCCCCCTCTCCTCCCTTCTTTTTCCGAAATTTTCAAAACAATTTCATTATGAATTTTGATGCGTTAGATATATTTCCTTAGCTAAAATTATAATGTTATTATAAAGTTCAACGAACTTGCTCTAAAGAAAAAAGGATTCTACAAAAGTGGTCATTACTGGACGAATTGCAACGGTTTCATAGATAAGTTGACAGATAACAGGTTTCATTTTGACTTTAAACATTTTTCGCAAAACAGGAAATGGTTGATAAACCAGTGTTTGGTAAATAACAAGACTTAGACACGAAGTTGACTCAAATGCGTTTTTAAAGTTTCGTCTACCGAAAAATCCACTTAGAGTCGCTTGAAGTAATTTGCTTCAAGTAATTTTTATGCAATGATTCTTTAGGTTTTGTTGTTGTTTTTTTCATTTAGTAGCAGGGCCATTTCACGAAAAACAGCCATGTTGTCCTGCACATGACAGCTCATATATATCATTAAAAAGTAATAATTTCAAAGGTCTATGATCAAAATTTGTAGTTGAAGAAATCCATAATTGAGATAGTAAGAAGCAAAGGGGTGCAAGTGGCAAAATTAAAAATTTGGAGATAACCAGTACAAATGGTAGGTGAACCCCTCCTCTGTCTTGGGGCAAGAGATAGTACTAGTAGCCCTGGTAGGTGCTGCTGTATAGCATGATTTAGAAAAAAAATCAATGAAAGTCTACCTAGGACGTAATCTTTATACTGTAGTGTGCAGGTAAACGGCAGTAAGTGCAGATTTTTCGACTTTCATTTTTTTTTTTTTTTTTTTTTTTTTGCATTTTTGAAATCTTTATTACTATAGTTTTATGGTACGAACACTTTATTTGGCTGCCGCAGAAAAAAAAAAAGCATTTTTTTATCAGTGCTAATTAGCAGTAACTGCTTTTTTAGCAACATTTTGCGAGAAGTCCGCAGTATGTACATACAGCTCTTTACCTGCCCACGGAAGAACGAAAACTTTCTCCCGTGGTCTGGTAAACGGCAGTAACTGCTTTTGTCGCTACATTTTGCATTTAATTGGCAGAATGCACTTACTGCTCTTTACCTGCACACGGAAGAACGAAAACTTTCTCCCGTGGGCAGGCAAAGGGCAGTAACTGCAAATTTTTTTATTTTCATGAAATTTTTTGCCCGTGATCGTTCTGCTGTGGGAAGGTAAATGGCAGTAACTGCAATTTTTTCCATTTTCTTTTCTTTTCTTTTCTTTTTTTTTTTTTTTTTTTTTTTTGGAATTTTTCAAATCTACGCTTCTTTAGTTTTATGGTGCAAACATGTTTATTTGGTTAGCGCTAAATAAAAGCATTTTTTTTTATCAGTGGTGATTAGCAGGAACTGATATTATCGCTACATTATGCAGGTAATCAGCAGTATGTACTTACTGCTCTATACCTGCCCATAACCATTGTCTGGAGACAGGGGCGGATTGGTTGAAAAAATCGGCCCTGGCATTAGGAGATGTAGCGGCCCTATAGTTCTTATAGATATTAAATTTTACCTAACGATTGGGATATCACTTCAATATGAGAGGAAATTATTCTTAACAACTATATATGTTTTATTTAAACAAAATTTAACAGATAGGAACACTTCTGCGCTTTAATTGTGAAAAAATTGATACAGTATTTGCTAAACCTAATTTTGGGGAAAATTTGTGATTGTAATTGTCCGTTTAAGTATTTTTATAATGCCCGGAACTTGATTGAATGTTTCCGTAATGATAACACTGCTTGGCTAGTATGTCCGTTTCTGCAGTCATAACAAGTAACTTAATTGCCCTGTTTTATGAAACTGATCTAGCGATGTTCATGGGTGAAATACTAGGGCCGTCTTAGAACGTGATCAGTCCCTCGACACAAACATACATTACTGTGCCCTGTCATAAACATTCCCTTTTTTATACTGCCATACCTTGACGACCCCCAGACTCGATGCGAGGTCAAAAACCCAGTGAGAGGGGTCGGGTACGAGTTTGGAAGGCCCTTAATTTTTTTTCAAACCTATGTATCAATACAAAGAGACAGAGACTGGACTTAGCTTTCTGGGAGTCATTCAAGTATTAGCAATAAACTTAATGGAAAGATTAACATTCAGTCTGAAACAGGGGGGTCCGGGGGTCTCTCCCCCAGAAAGTTTTTGAAATTGTTGCCTTAAAAACTCAATTTTAGACAATATTTGGTGATGTTAGGGGAGCGTAGGTTCAGGGTTTCTCCTGCTGCAATTTTTAGGAAGTGGAAATCCCAAAACAATTATAAATTATCTTCGAGTATATGGTATGAAGAGCGGTTCCGGGGGCTGTCCTCTGAAATTTTTAAAAAAATATTAGCTCTGAAAACGCAGTTTTAGAAGATCTTCGGTAATTTTAAGTCGAGATAGATTCCGAGGCCATCCATCAGAAAATTTTCAAATTGAAGTCTTAAAAGTGCTTTTTTTTTTGGTAAAGACTAGGGCACCGGCAGTTACTCGAAAGTTAAGTTCCAAAAACGAATTTTTTGCTGACCTTCATTGATGTTAGGAAAAGGAGGTTTCAGGAGGCTCACCCCGAAAAAATTTCGAAATCGAAGCACTAAAAACGAGATTTCAAACGTTCTTCATTGATGATGCCGAGAGAGAGGAGAGGACGAGGCAATTTCTCAGAAAATATTTGATACTGTTAGTTTAAAAACAGTTTAGACCATCTTTGGGAATGTTTAAAAAAATGGGAGAGGTTCGAGTACTTTCCTCCAGCAAATTCTTGAAACTGGATTCCATGTTATGGTGGGAGTGGATTCGGCTGTTCTCTTATGAAGTTATTCAAAATTGAAGTTATGAAATATTTAAATTTTACGCTATCTTCGATGATATTAAGGGTGGGAGGTTCTGAGGACCACCGACATTCTTTCGACATTGGTTTTTATTAACTTATTTTCTTTTTAAACTGAGGGACCCGAAACCGTGAGTTTGTGCAGCGTACAGAATACTTCATGTTTCGTCAAAAAATGTTTGAAATTCACATTTCGGCGGCCTTTAGCCTTTGATTTGATAATCTTAATAATGTAGAGTCTTTCATGCTTCTCAATGGTATTTTAAAATTGCATTTTTTAAAATAATTTTACGGAAAAAAAATATTTTGTCACTTTTATTCCAATTGTTATAAACAGGGTCGCCGAGAACAAAAGCGGATCCGGGAAAAAAAATGACGCATGTCAATTTTTTCGCAGCCCCCCCCCCCTCTTCTACACCTTTCACCATTAGGATATTTTACTCTCTGAACAAGCTCAATTCCGAGCCGGGCCCCTATTCTCACACTAAGCTGACATGACCTTACAACGGTCCTTGTTGTGAATTGCATTTTATAGCAATTGTGAATTGTCATTTATAAATAAAAGCGTCAAAGAGACCATAAGTATTTTAACTTTTTACGACCGCTAAGGTTTCACTTTCTTTTTTTTTAAATTAATTTATTTATTTTTTACGACACCACTAAAAATACATTGACAGCCCGAAGGCCCGACTAACTAAAAGTAAGGCCCTAGGCCCATATTAATTTGGAGGTCCCCTGAAGACTATGCAGTGTTTGATTTACATTTTTAAAGCACGAATGTACTTTTGGAGGCCTCTTTGTCTAATCACAAAACTATGCATAAATCACTTATGTGCATTTATGAATCCCCTTTGGCACCCCTCATAATCGTGACCAACTAAATTCGTTACTGGCAGAATGATTAAAAATTCACCTTTAAAAAAAGTTTTTTTTCCAATTAATAAGTTAATTTTTTTTTTTAATAAATGTATTTTTCATATCGTTGCAATGCTATGCTTAAATTCTTTAAAATATTTTCGGCCCCTTAGGAACATGGGGCTCCCGGCCTAATCCTAGTCAACCTGTGTGGTAATCAGGCTCTGGGCAGCCCAATTTCAGAAATTCCCCCTCCCCCCTCTTGGTGATGGCCCTGCCTCCCTTCACCCGCAAGCTTTAGCCCATGCGTAAAGAGGAGCTGAGACTATGTTTTGCGAATTTGCCTTATTCTAAACACAAGCACTTAAAATTTACATTTTGCTGTTAGTTGACAGGCCCGAAAGACTTTGCTGCTAGTTGATCGGCCCACCGGGCAAATGCCCGGTTGCCCGCCGGCTGTATCCGCCACTGTCTGGAGAATGGAACATAAATGAATTGCCGCCAAAACTTGAACCAAGACGCATAAACGGTTTTCGCGATTTCTTTTTAACTCAACTAAGGGCAAGCAGTAACCCCCCGATGGGAGGTCATTGTGTGACCTCTCAAAAATTTCCTTGATTAGGCAAATTCAGAGAAAATATTGCATTTTTTAAAATGATTCCTAGTCGCTTCTCATTAGATGTAGGTATGCGTACCAGGTCGTATTTTATCTTTCGGCAAAATTTGGGAATTACCGTCTCTCGTCCTTGAGCGAAAGAGACACTTAAAAGGGGGAGTTACTTGGGGGAAAATAATCATACTTTATTTCAAAAAAAGTCGAAGAAAATGTTTTGTAATTTCACAGCCCTCAAACATTAAAAAAAAAATCTTTGATTCTTTATATGCGTGTTCTAAAAACAATGAAACAAAATTATTTTTTGCTAATGTACAGTTATAGAAGATAACATTTGAGTAAACACAAGTAATGCTTGGCAGACGATAAATAAACGTGTACCAACAGAACGATTCTGTTCCATTTGTTTTGTTCTGTCGCAGACGATATTTTTCACAATTTTTTATATATACTAAGCTGCTGCACTTTTAGTAGTTCGATGAGAGCCATTATCAACACACGAAGCATTTCTTTCGCCTAAATTTTCATGGATATTTATTGCTTAATTGCAAAGTGCGGAACATTAAGCGATTTGTCGTAGTTTTAAAAATTCCTAAAGAATCTTCCAGTTGCCAAGTGACAACGCATGAACATTAAAGAGTTTTCGACAATGCCGTAAGCAATCAAAACATATGCCTTTTTATTTTATTTTTAAATTACATTTCATTTATTGATATTAAATTTATGTCAAGTGTATACACTGTATTATTTATTTTTTAAAGTAAAATATATTATTCACATTGCAATAAATATACTTCGTAATGACATATCTACTGCGTATTATGTTGAATTTGTAATTATTGGTCATTCAATAGTACATTGTGCAGTTACTGCTGATTACCAGTAAAAGTGCATGAAAATTTTTACTGCGAAGTGCAGGTAAACGGCAGTATCTACTTTAATTAAAATTTTGATTGCAAAATCAAATTGAAACAAACTGCCCAAAAAATACTTCGATATAAACATATAGAACAGCCTAAAATCGAATTTCAATATTTAATTGATATTTGTGGGAAATCAAAAACGCGTTTCTTCAAATATCTCAGAAACTCATCTTTGTAGATACTGTCGTTTACCTGCACACGGCAGTATACGCGTTTTACTCGAAACTTGAAAATGTCCACTTACATCACTTTGCTTTTCACTGCCTCAACTGTGATTGCTTTAAGCAATAAAATTTCGTTAATTACCATTCATTTAAATGTGCTCTTTGACTCTAAACTTCTGTTCAAATCGTGAGAAAACTACCTTAAAAATCACTTAAATTTAGACACGGTTTATGGTAAAACAACTACTTGGCAATATTGGGCTTATAAGTGAAAAAAAAAAAAACAGTAAGTAATTAAGGCTGCGTTCGGAAACGATCCACCGGTTACACCGCGTGGTTAGTCCGGTGTGGTTATGACGTATTTGGAATTTCTCAAGAAATTCCGGTAGAACAGCTGTGTTTCCGAACGCTCGTGGTTAAACCGCGGTAGTTCTAGTTCAGCAGCAAACGACACTCCAATCAACGCGTAACTTTCATAATAGGCAAGTCACGTGTGTTACGATCAAAACATGAAACACGACCGGATTGGCCAACACAGACTTTGTGACGTTTGTGATCTCGCTAACCGCTTCCAGACAGCGGTGCCACAGGTTGCTACCAAGTCGACCGCCAGAAAACAACCGCAGTGTTTCCGAACGCGGTTAAGTGACGTCAGTGGTTCCACCGCAAGCGTTTCCGAACGCTTGTGGTTGCACCGAGGCGACCGATCCGCGTTTCCGAATGCACCCTTATTATTAAATGTCCCAAAACATTGATAAAATGCCTTACATTTTTTACTAACTAAATTTAAGCAATAGTAAAACTTTTTCCGTCATTAAGTTAAAAGTAAGAATTTTTTCCAAGCGTACTAAACTGAAGAAAAAATACTACTTTTGCGAATGCCGGAAAAATAAATCTATTGTTGTTTACCATCAGATTGGTGGATTTACAAGTTTAAAAGTGATTTAATAGCATGTTCTGTGAGTATTTTCTTATTTATTGGTAACTACAGAGTTTCAATTTTTTTCTTATTGTATTTTAGAAGATAAAACTGGGCATGTTGCTGAACTGCAACAAGCAACACGATGCATTTAAGGGCTAAGATTGGCACCAATGTTGAATATATCGGCTCTGATAGGTAAATCCCAAACGACTCTCACTGAACTACTGAAAGTTTTACTTATTAATATAGCGTACACAGCTAAAACACATTTTCATGAGTGTTTATATTTTAAAATTTAACGTTATTTCAAATCCTACTTCTCATTTTGTATTTGATAAATCTCACTGATTTTCGAAACCTAGTGCAACTTTCTACAATAGTATATTAGAAAAATTCTTAACTATTTAAATTTCGAGAAAAAAAAAACTCGGGCTGAGGGGTACGTACGTTTTTTTACACCTGCCTTGGAATATCAGGGGTGCCCACAGGGGGGGGGGGATTATGGCGCAAGTTGCGCCATCAAAATTTTCGGGGAAAGGGGGATTTTTAAATGTTTTAATTTATTTATTTAAATTTATTTGTTGATTTATTTTTAGTATAAACTATTTATTTTATTTTTATTTTATTTTATTTTAAGTTCATTTTATTATTTAATTGTTTTGTGTGTATGTGTGTGTATGTTATAGGTGTTGAACGGAACTTTTCTAACAAAGCAATAATAATAATAATTTAAAATAAATAAATAATTCAATAATATATATATATATATATTAAATAAATTAAATAAAGAAGGGCAAAAATAAAAAAATGGCAAGGGGGATGAAGAGAAAAATTTGGGGGAGGGGGAGATTTGCGTCATCGAACTTGGGGGGGGGGGCACCCGTGTTGAATACTTCACTGAATTAGGAACAACGAATCGTATGCAATACAAATTAAAGTGTGCTTAGCTTACTCTTCTTATTTGTTAAACAATTATTCGCGGTAAACTTATTCCCTTATGAAGAGCAACGGATCAAAAACAGCATGATACATCAAACATATTCAGAGTAAACAGTTCATTTTGTGCACGTACTCTAATGATTTGTAGATTAAAAGTAAGATTGGAAATAAAATCCATCACATTTAAACTTATAAAACGTAAAAATCAGTAACAAAATCTGTCCCACACATAATAGATTATACGATCGCATGTATGACAGAAAGTGAAAAATCAGAATGAAACGGCAAGCATTACAGCACATTCTGGCTGAAGAAAGCGTTTTGATCAAACGTGTTAAAAGATTCGATCTGTTTAGAAGATTGTAAGCAGGATTTAAAATAAAATCCACAGTTTTTAAACTCATTGAACATAATAAAATACTACAAAAACCATTCCACACTTAACAGCTTGTTCTATCGCATGTATAGTCAAACGGATTGTGCAAAACCGAAGCAAACGGCTAGCATTCGAGCACATTCTGGTAAACTATACATTTTTTTAAAGACCTCTAATGATTTGATTGTATTAGGTCGTAATAAAAATGATATCTGCTACTTTTAACTCATAAATCATAATATATTACAAAATTTATCCCACACATAATAGATTGATCACAGTATAAACGAAAGTGTAAAATCAGAGTAACCGATTACTATTCAAGCAAATTATCGGTGTACAGTACATTTTATTTAATGATTTAATTACATTATTATCATAAAAATAACAAATAAATATACATAATGAATAAAAATAACATAATGAATATACTGCTTCTAATATTTCCATTTTTTAATACACTTCATTGCTTCTGGAACAATGGCGGTACATTACTGTTTTACACTTAAATAAAATCCAAAATACAAAAACTACTTACCTGTAATTCGAGCCTAAACAGCATTTTTTATATTTCTTTCTCTTTGAACTTTTTCTCAGGTTTGATGACAATGTTCCTCGCCTCCCTTGGTATTGTAACATCAATTTATTGATAAAATTATACGGAAACTACACAAACAGCATATTTGCACCAAAAACAACTGTTGACATTGCCACTCTTTTTTTTTTCATCAAAGATTCCGCCAGTTGGACTAGTACAGTTTGATAAGGGGGTCATGGTACACTAACGAGGTACGGGGAGACACACCGTATCTCACGGTGAGCAAGACCCACACATTAAGGGGTAAACTCCCAGCTGGGTTGACGCCCAGCACGGGGACCTTCCCCGGCGCAATAGGCATCAAGCGCGTCCGTAGCATGATACGACTATCGACCGCCGCACCCAGCCGTGCGGGGGGCCCGCTACGCGGACCCTCCGGGCGGTGGAACCTAAGGCCTACGGCTAAGAGGTGGGGTGCGTGCGGAGAAAAGTACAGTTTGATATGCGCGGTGTCTGACGATTAAAGGAGCGGTAGATCCATTAACTGTCGAATAGAGATAGACAAGGAGATAACGTACCTATGAAGGTAAATACTGAGAAATCTGTGAAACTAATTTGCCAATTTTAACTGTGTTACTCAAATGATATTTTTTGCAAAGAAATTTTCCATCTGCAATTTTATTTAGGATCATAAGATGCTTATCTGACGATTAATGGAGCGGTAGATTCATTAACTGTCAAATAGAGCTAGACAAGGAGCTGACGTACCTATGAAGGTAAACATTGTGAAATCTTTGAAACTAATTTACTGACTTTAACAGCATTATTCTGATTTTTTGCAAAGAAAATTTCCATCTGCAATTTTTTGTAAGCTCATAGGATGCTTTTTTTTTTGTTACTTTATGTTATGGATGCATCGTTTGATCAGCAATAAGCGGTAAGCGAGCATAATTGGCGGGAAAATGTTTTTTGATTAAAATTACTTCAAGTTAACCTAGAACAAGAAACTATGCAGAATGAATTAGTAAACAGTAAGTTTTTTTTTATATTTATTGTTTAAAAAGTCAAGTGGGTAGCTATGATATGGTTATATGCATGTCTGTCCTTATCCCCCCTTCTCTTTTTGAGGGAATACTTTTATTCGAGGCAAAAAAAGAAAATGGTTTTCAGTTATCGTATTCACTGTTTGTACACATAACTACGACATTCACTTTAATTTGTTTTAAAAATAACAAATTATTTTATCATTCAACAAAATTTTAAAGATATTTTTAGTATATTTTGATTTGTTTTCAATCATGCTTTTTTTAAAGAAATTGTTGATTAAAGCAATATTAATTATTTTAATTTACTTTCACTACTTTATATACGGACATATATACTGGTTCAACAAATCTCATACTTTTTTATACACCATTCTTCCTTCAGCACAGTGCCTTAAGATTGACGTAAAAATTTTATCTTGAGTAATATTCCTGAACTAAGTGACTTCGAAAAAAAGTTAGGAAATTGAAAGTTTCTACTGATCTTGGGCAACTAACTAAATATTTGAATATTCTACTCTAGTCAACAGAATGTGTTCTCTTGTGTGTAATTATAATGTTTTTCTGGTTATTTACAACTAGTGGCACCCGCACGGCTTTGCCCGTAATAGAAAATTAAAAGGTCTTTTGGCTCGCCTGTATATTTATAAGTAATGTATGGTGAATTTTCTCGCCAATTGGCTTGTTCCCATGTTACGGTTCCACATTATGATAATTTCGTAATTTACTCGTCCATCTTAGGATATTTTTGTTCTTAAAATTGGAATAGAAAAAGAACTACATCGAATTTTTTAAAAATCGCTTCGAGGTGCACACCCCCAGACAGCCCGGTTATCACATCCAGAAACTGCGGTATTGTTCTTGTTAAAACTCTTCAGTCTGGAATTGTGAATAGCCGAACTGAAGGCATATCCCATCTCATTGAAGCTGAGAGTGCCAACAAACTGGAAGATAAAGTAAATTTATCTCACCAGCGAGTGTCCACAGTATGGTGCGGTTCGACTCATCAATTAAAGGCAAAGCTTGGGTATTTAGCAGGGCCTCGGAGTCGAAGAGTCGGAGTCGGACTGATTTAGTGGTAATGGAGTCGGAGTCGTTAGAAAACATACCGAGTCTGACTCCGGGCTTCCCTTTTCCTTTAATTTCCGCTGACTCTCCTTGCATTTTTTAAAAAACTGACCACCAATTTGTTCGATTACATGTATAAAAGCCTACTAATAAGAAAAAAACTTGTCATTAACAACCAGCTGGCTTGATTGTTTATTGAGTTTTCTGTAATAACCAGCTACGCTGTTCCCTAGTTTGTTTGTTTTTCAACATTCTTGAACTAATAGAAACTGTCAGCAAACGGTTTTCTTACCTAACATTTTATGACATAATTACTTTTAAATAAAAATAATAACATTTTTTTTACTTCGATCTCAGTTATAAAATTGCAAAAGGAATGTACCCCTTAAGAAAGTCGGGACCCGTAGCTCGGGAGGTAACTTGCGGTCTTCCGTAATTCAACTTAGTATGTCGAAAGCGCAAATCATAAAGATATGATAAAATATATGTTTTTTCAATCTAGAGACTATATCTACAAGTTTGATTCTCAACAAAAAAGATAAAATAAAACAAGTACTATATGATTTCTTGGTTACAACACTCAACAATTGCAGTTAATCTTAAAATCATCCAATTCTAAAGTAGCCAATAAATTTAAATTAAAAATTGAGAGAAGAAAAATAATAGGGAAAATGAAAGCTATTTGTGTACAAAGCTGTATACCACCGCATTTTCTGTAAAATTTGCTCCAGGCGTACATTATACCCCATATTTCCCCGCAATACAAGTATAGTGCCCTATTTTCGTTTAAATTTTATAGATGAAATATAATTTCAGATTTATTGAGGATTATTTTTCAGAATTAAAGTATGTGTATTTTTTTATTAAAACCTTTTCAAATTTTTAAGCAATGAGATGATTATGTGATTTAATTTTTTAAATCATAACCATTACAAACATTTGATTTTCAAATTCAATTTCTGACGTTGTAATGTATGCATCTTAGGTTTACAAAAAAAATACAACGCTTAAATTTCATAAAAACGAATTCATATTTCAATCTATGTATAGAGTTTTGCCCCCTTCTCGGGGGGGGGGACGGTTGAATAGAAAAATTAAAATTAAATTATAAAGTCAGAGTCTGACATTTCGAAATCCCGGAGTCAGGGTCGGAGTCGGCCATTTTTCTTCCTACTCCGCAGCCCTGGTATTTATCAGTAAGTTACAGCTTTTAAGCCAAGGCTGATGAAAAACTATGCGCAATATGCCAGACAGCCCGGAAATCACATCTGGAGACTGCAGTTTCGTTTTTGTTAGAAATCATCAATAATTAATCGGCTGCTGGTTAATTGGAATTCAGCGGATTATCTTCAACCGATTAATCGGTAGTCGACCAATTTGCTTATCGGTGCATCCCTAATTTATTTCTTTTTAAAATAATCCAGAAAAAATTGCACTGAAATAATGGAGACTTTATTGCAAATCGATTTCAGAAAAGCAATTTGTGTTTAGGGATATTTATTTGACAAACATGTATTCACCTTTTATTACACAAAAAGCATCAAATAGAAACCAAAACAAAAGAAATATGATAAAGAAACGTGATACTTAAATATGCAGAAAAAAATAAACTATAGGGTCTGGTGGGGGAAAGTGGTCAATGGGGTAAAGTGGTCATACGTCAAATAAATGGCTATAGCTTGGAAATAAACGTTCGAATGAATGTGAAACTTTTATTTTAGAGTAAAGCAGTTAGAAACTACATTTTGAGTACAAAATTTTACAACTGGCAAAATTTTATTTGGTAAAAAAAAATATTTTGCGTGAACATGAAAATTTTTAAAATCTAAACACCTATTTCAACATCCTTGGGAAATTTTGTTTGTTAGAATTAGGAACAGATTGACTGTACAGGAAGCTACCTACATTTCTCAAGAATTCTTACTCATTAGCAGTTAGCGGAATCTATTTTAGATAATTTTTTAGAACAATTGAAGTAAGATGGGGTAAAGTGGTCATAATATTAGGCTTAACGAATATTGTTCTTCTAGTGTCACTTAAGCTTTAGGTATAAGGCAGATACAAATTAAATATTAATTTTACTCAATATGTATTGTTTTTACAGTAAACGGGGTTCAATATACGAGTATATGCGTATATATACGCATATATACTTGTGTAGACATGTACATAGACGTATTCACATAAATGCGCCAATAAATACATATATGGGTATCTGCAAGTATTTTTTATCCACACAGTTATACATTCTACTATACACGTATATGCTCGCTTATACTCGTATATATAAGAACACTTATATACTCAACTAGACACGTATATACGCGTACGTACTCGAGTAGACACTTACATACAAGCATATGATGTAAAAGTATACAGGGTGAGTTTACATTCTTGAGTAAATTAATAAAAGGTGTTAGAGAAGAGGAGAAGAAGTAAGAGTTAATAAGGAACATATGGTCACAAACACAATGCTGACGCGCTACATGCACGCAAAGTGAGAAATTGATGGATGCAAAAAAAGTCACAAATTTCTATATATATATATATATATATATATATATATATATATATATATATATATATATATATATATATATATATATATTACACAAATACAATTTTACACAACATTTTAGGACTTAAGAAAGTTTTAAAGCGATTGATGAAATTTACGGCCTTTAGCTGTAATACATGCGTCGCATTCACAGATCCCTCTCTGTTGCAATAACGAGACTTTTGAAAAACTTTCATCATCCGCTGCGCCTTTGATGCGACGCGTGTATTAGAGCTACTACAGACCGTAACTTTCAACAATTGCTCTAAATATTTCTTAGAAACTAAAATGTTAGGTGAAATCATCTTTGTGCAACAAATTTGTTCGCTGCTTTGCCTCCTGGCTTTGTGTGCATGTAGCCCGTCAGTGATTATAACTTCCTCATGATTCTTTGCTTCTTATCCTCCCCTCTCACACCCCTTTGATTTTTGCCCAAGAGCTTAGATTCACTCTGTAGGCCGACATGTATATCAGCGTATATTCTCGTGTATACATACATGTACTGGTGTATACACGTTAATGTACGTATATACGTCTATACAGGTATATAATCGTGTGTACACGTATACATGTGTATATACTCGTGCTTCCATATTATATATACGTGAGTAGACACGTACAAAGGCGCACTGGATGTATCCACGAATTAACTCGTGTATACCCGTATATGTATGCATGTACACTTATATATGCGTATATACGTCTACCATACACATATATACTCAAGTATGCACGTATTTTCTCGAGATACAAGTACATGCGTGCATATGATGTTCGTTTATACTCGTAATTACTCGTATATACACGTGACACGTACATATACGTGACACGTATATACATGTGACACGTATGTAGACACGTATACACTCCTGTATGTAATCAAGTATACATGCTTATATACTCGTATATACACGTATATACTTGAGTAGGCACGTGCATGCATGTATCTGATGTATACATGTATCTACTCATATAGGAGCGTGTTTACTCGTGTATAACACGACACGTATATATTCGTGTATACAGGCATGTACTCGTGAATATACTTGTAATTATAAAAACAACTGAAATATACAAGTATTAGGGTTCTTTATAATGGTTTTGCTACTATTTTTAACTATGACCACTTTACCCCATGTTATGACCACTTTCCCCCACCCCATGGGGTAAAGTGGTCATAAAACATAGGGAAACGAAAGTTCTATAAAACTACTAAAATCATTATTTTTCTTCTTAAAATTCAATGTACCGTGTTCTTTAATAATGCAATGTAAAATAACAACAAAAAAAGTTGAACTGTTTAAAGAATTTGTTGCATTTATTATCCACCTAAGTTGAAAACCTACGATTTTATGACCACTTTACCCCCACCAGACCCTAATAGTTTCTTTTTTCCTGAGGCCTATAATAGTCTCGTTTTTCATTTTATTTTCCGACAGGATGAGCCGTACCTGCTTGAAATTCAAAGAAAATAACATTGAAAGCAAATTAATAAATTCCAATGTATATTTATGGAGGTTTTCCCTGCTTTTTTATTTTTTCTATAATTTTATTTTTAATCTATTACCGTCTAGAAATTGAGTTATTTCTCGAGAAGCATGCCAGCGTGCAAATCTTCTGCTTTCTTTTGTTGATACATTCATTTTCCGCTAGAGGTTATTTCGCACGTACCATCAGCAACCCGCAAGGAAGTGTGGGTAGAATGATGTCATGTCACGACTTACGTTAATTACTTCTAATTGGCCCCAAAGCGGCGATTGGAAGGACGCCATACTCTCCAATCATGAAGAAAAAACACTTCCCATAATTCAACGAAGGATCAGAACCCGCATTCGCCCATTTTGGATACTAGTGAGGCTCCGTTGGAGGAAAAAAATATAAAAAAGAGTGTTAATTTAATGAAGGGGAAATGATCCGAAGGTCAAAGTCCTTAATGAAAAGGTGCTGGATGATTCACAAAATTGTCTGCTTTTGTTGACACTATCATCAAACACAATAACACCAAATTCAGTTTTTGTTTTTTCATCAGTCTCTTTTGTATATACACGTCAATATTTGACAATAATCAAATGCAAAAAAGATGAAACAAATGCGTTTATTTAATTATTTACTCCCTATATCAAATCTCTTCTATTCTGTCACTTTGATTTTTTTTAAAAATGGATGACCTTTTATTTTAAAAAATTATTAATTAGTTCATGAACATATTCTCGTGAGTCTGTAGCTTAGAGTGGGAATTAATAAATGGAGAGAGCAAGTCCAATCATTGGTTTAACAAAAGCTGAGGCAAAGACCCCGAGTCACGTGACTCAACAACGACCAATGGTTGACACGTTTTACGAGAGACTTACGAAAGAAATATGGTTTCTTCCAATGCTTCGCATTAAAATCTATCACTTACACTTAGGGGTCTTTCCTTCATGAATGAAAGTCTTCACTCCATCCATTTTATTTCTTCTCAATGGTCTGTAGCTAGGTCTTAACCGAAAAGTTTATTTGATGTAAAGCACTGTATATGGGGCGAAACTAACCCGGCAGCGTAGTGATGTTATGATTAGGATCTGCGTAGCCAGGGGCACCCCGAACTTTTTGGGAGATCGAAAAGTCTCAATTGGCAGAATGGAACTCCAAATTTTGCCGAATGATGATAATTTTGCCAAATCATCAAACAGAATTTGCCGAATAAGGAAATTTATATATGGTCGCAGTGACCTCCCATCACCCCCCTCCCCGTGCATAGCCTTCACAATGCAGCCAGGGTAGATTTACCCCAACTATAGAATATAAAAATAAATACCAGTAAAAAAAGGAAAAGCTATCGCTTCTTCATGCAATACCATCTTCAATGCCATGTATTTTGTCAAAATTTCAATCAAGTCAGCTGTTGTTCCGGATTTCTTAGTTGGATGGCGTTGGAAAGTCACTCCACATCTCCCACCAAAACCGAGAATGTCATGTCACCATTCGGGGGAGAAGTGGAGGAGTAGTCTTCAGCCATGCTCTGACTTTGGGTGGAGTACGGAGTCATTCTTCTTTCCCACTTGATAAAAAAATTGCTTTAAACTACATTTTGAGGACTTCAGTTTCTATTAAAATACCGGAAAAGAGCTACACAAATATTCAACTTTAAACCACTTCTTTAAAACAAGGTTCAGTAAAATTTACAATTGGTGACCAAACATGGAGAATAGTTATTATTTGCATTCAGTAGTACAGTAATTTGCTACTGAAATTACCAGTAGCAAAAATTCCAGGGTTAGCACGAGTTCAGTAAATGAGATTTCATAGATCAACAATTTCTGATTGCGAATCTTACCCTGAAGCAAAGTAAACATTAATTACATACACAATTAACAAACTAATGCCACACGTGACTACCAACTTATTGCCAAACTTTTTTTCCCATCCGAAGAAGATGGAAATAAATTCGTCCCTCGTATGCTATTATATTAATTAATGAATCACCAAGTAAACACGGTTGCTGCATTTTGCTTTTGCTGGAAGACAGACAATAGAAAGTTTAGAAAGCGGAAGAAGCCACCCGATGTTTGTTTGAAGATTTATTAAATCACGACAACGTCTAATCAGAATTCGTTAATGATACAATAAGAAAATTAATTGCAAATCTTTGAGTTAATACGGTAAATATGAGAAACACCGTTTATACGTCTCTCGATTATACGTCTTTTACATTTGCATATCATTTTCATAAAGTTCCTATTCATATTTTAGGCAATAGTGTGTACGCCTCACGATTATACGTCTTTTACACTTATAAAGTTCCTATTCATTTTTGAGCCAAAGTGCATCATTTATACGTCTCTCTATTATACGTCTTTTACATCAAGTTCCTATTCATTCCTATTCATTTTAGTGCAAATGTTCCTCGTTTATACGTCTCTCGATTATACGATTTTTACATTTATACGTCATTTTCATAAAGTTCCTATTCATTCTTATTCATTTTAGTGCAAAGGTGCATTGTTTTTACGTTGCAAAATATTGGATATAAGTCGTTTGCACCTACCTGAAATTTAAAAAATTTCGGCTTGTTCATCTTTTTTGGTTTCTGTTGGAGGAGGATTTCCTTCAGGCATGGAAAGTCAAAAGAAGATGGTAGGGAAGCTTATTTCATTTGTCAAAACGCTAGTCAAAAAGCATTTGATGAACAAAATTCAATTCATAGTGCTTTAATCAATGCTCAATTGCAACCAACATGTCAGTTCACTATAAAATACATTTTTAGTGAAAGTCCTACAATGTGTAAATACCTCGAATAAAAGTAGTATGATCACAATAATACTAGAAATATGCAAGGCATTTTTTACTTAGAAGTTATGTTTTACTTAAAAGTGCAATAAATGCTTTTAGTTCAAAACTATTAAAAAGTGTACTTTCATTTAAAAAATTTAAAGCCTTAAAACTAAAATTTGCACAAATTAGAGTTAGCACGGTTAAACCCTTTAAAATATTGGTTATTTGTCAATGCTTCGGTTGTACGTCGTTTTTATTTATTTATTGAGGTACCTTTGAAATGCGTATAGACTACGTTTTACTGTATTTGAATTACAGTTTAATTATCTAGTGAAGAAATAACAGAAAACTGACGTAATGAAGCTATTATTGCTAAAACTTTTCTCGTGTTCTGTAGGATTTAAAAGTCATAGTAAAATTATAACGGTAAATGAGCATAATGTTGTTGAATTAGTTGATTGAAAGGCATTTGTAATTGTTAAATACATTGATATCACTTACAAAAACGAAAACAGGTGACTCAAAAAGTAACAAAATACATACTACTTTTCGCTTTAATTCGAAACTTATGTACGAGGGTTTCTTTTTCTGTTTTTTTTTTCTTTTCAAGGTCCGATTGATCGCGGAATAAAAACCAGAAAGTCAAGCCGATTATGCTGTGAGTAGATTTGTTGCGCAGTCTCTGAAGTAAGATAGTGCTGTGCATCAGGTCGCTGTGGTTACTTCGGAGCATGCAGTGAACGAGGAAACATGCCTCGAACAATTGCATCTCCCGCCAAGTATGAAGTGCGTGCTGTAATTCGATTCCTGAATGCTGAAAAAAAGGGCGACTCAGAACAAACGTAGAGGAATGTTGTCATCAGGCATTGTCCTTCTGCACGATAATGCGTGCTCACACACTGCTGCTTTAACCAAAAAAGCTTCTGCGGCAGTTTCGCTGGACAGTGTTTGACCATCCTCCATGCAGCCCTGACTTGGCGCATCTTCCGATTACGACCTCTTTGATCACATGAAACGCTGGCTAGGGGGACAGACGTTTGGCTCCGACGCCGAGATGCAGATCAGCGTACAGAATTAGCTGAAAGCTTAGGCGGCTACCTTCTATGACGAAGGTATCGAAAAATCGGTACCACGCTGCGACAAATGTCTTAATCGGAGCGACGACTACGTCGAGAAGTAGTTGGAAGGTGTATGTACATATTCCAAATAAAAAGAGTTTCCATTGTCTTTGTGGTCTTCATTTCGCTATCGATCGGACCTTGAAAAAAAAAAAAAAAAAACCTCGTAAGTTAAATGAAGTTTTTGCTATTATTTAAAGCTCATATTATTTGAATGAAATTTTTGCTTCAATTTAATGAAAATGTTATTTGAATCATATTTTTGCTGCGCTTTGATGATTATGCTATTTTGCTTCCACTAGAAAATTATGTTGCTTGAATAAAATGTTTGCTTTAATTTGAAGATACGCAACTTGAATGAGATTCTTGCTTTAAGTTGAAGATTATGTTATTTGAGAGACATTTTTGCTATAATTTGAAAATCATGGTACTGGAATGAAATTTATGCTTTAATTTGAATATTAATTTACCTGAATGAAATGTTTGCTTTAGTTTGAAGATTACGTTATTTTAATGAATTGTTTGATTGAATTTTAAGATCATGTTACATTAGTAAAACTTGCCTAGTTAGAATCTTCAATCAGGTTATTTAAAAAGTGTCGCCTCTTAAATAATTTGTACTCTCACAATTTTGAAACTCAGCAAAAAATTCAGTTTGAATGGGTACCACGTTACTTATTACAAAAGTTCTAATGAGTTGTGGTAAAACTTTTACTTACTAGTTCTTAGTATAAATACCATAAATAAATGTAAGGTAAAATCTAAGTTCTGCTGTCAGTTTTAGTTTGATGCGTAAATACCTTAAAGCGTTAAAAAAATTAAAAAATCATAATTCTGGTGAATGTAACGAGACTCAAGTATTCTAAATGTTATGTTCATAAATATCATGCATTTTAAAGTAAGGTACAATTGTTTTCATTTTGAATACTTAAAACAAAACTTCCGCTTTCGCCTGAAAAAACTGCTACAAATTTTAAAATTTTTCAAAATTTGATGACAAGAACATTCATAAAGATTTGATGGACCAAACTGTGCTCATTTCTTCAGCAATTATAAAGAGTTAAATTTTTCCACTCGAGCACAACATTGATTGTTTTAGAATTGCTCAATAGAAATTGAAGCTCTAGACAGAAAAAGAAAAAAATGGAACATATGTACATGTAAATTTTTCTCTTAAAAAACTTTCGTAAGAAAAATTGGTCGGAATCGATTACTGCTTCAAAAATTATTAAGTGAAACAAGCAGGTGGACGGATGTACTAACACAGACTGACAATCATTTCCCCCTTAGCTTATTTTTCCTTTTCTATTTCTTAACTGAACTTTTAGTCGGCTATTCTCGCAATGTCACGAATTCTAAAAATGTTAATCTGCCTTAGGTTTTCATTTTTTCATTTTATAATAACTTTTTCCTTTTTTCATTTTTACCTCATCGTATATTTAAAAAAAAAAGTCTAAAAATTACACGAAATACTTCTGAGTAAAATTTTTATCGAACTTTAAAAATATTTAATGACACAAATTCAAAAATCAGATCGACCTTCTGCGCAAGTCTTGCACGAGTAGTTTAATATCTAGTACTTGCGCCCCTCACCATTCTGCTTGTAACATTTTCCGAACCTTTTTCAGGCCGAGGGTGAATTATTCTTTCAGAAGCAATAATTTTAAAACCTACTGTATTTACTGTGCTTGATCTAGTTTTTTTTGGTAACTGTTCTAGTTCTGCGTAATATATACTATTTAATTTTTACGTGTTCAAAATTTGCACAGCAACCACTCATTCGCAATGTTTGACATTGCAAAGTTCTATTACAACTCAACAAACCCTAGTCTCAATAACAGGTTCATGAAAATGTATCACGTTCTGATTAACAAAAGTCTTCTATAATTCACGCAGAATCCAATTAAAGCGACACCACAAGATAAAAACGTTATGTTTCCATAGCAACATCCATAGGACAGTAACGTTCTTCTCTAAACAGTTCCATACGTTGTCTTTTTGCTAAATAACTCTTCTGTCCAGAAGTTTGAATTCAGTTCTCTAAGTACCTTTTTGCAGAGAGAGACATAGTTTTACGTAATTAATTACTTAATGCTTGAAGTAGATAAAAAAAAAGGAAATAAAAAAAATATCTGACCTAGTTTCTAAGAAGGAAAATGGCGTCATAGAAGGCGTATTTCATCTGCTACGGGACGCATAAAAGAGATATTTGTTTTTTACGTAAGACGTTATAAATTACTTTAATTGCTTAATGATGTTTGTTTGTGGTGGACAAAGAGCGTAGACAAAAGAGGTTTGTTTTAATTTAGATGCCTGGAATGTCAATGAATATCTTAACGTGTATATCAAGCACAAACCAGTTTCTTATGATGTTGAGTATATAGAACTAAATGTTTTAAAGTAAAAATTATACAGATTTATGTTGAAACTATTTTACTCCACAAATTAAGTTAGTCTTTGAAAGAATATGTTGTATAGTGGTAAAATAATTAACATTTACTTCGTTTCAAATCGTACGAAACATTATTTCCTAGTAATTAATTAAATGTAGGCTTGCCAGATTTCTGATATGTTCAACCGGAACACCGGAATACTCCCCCCGCCAGCGTAAGTATCCAAAAGGGTACACACACACCTTTTCGGACTTATGTCAGTCTTGCTCTGAGGTACAGAAATGACAAAGTTATTATTTTAAACAACCCTTCACAGTAAATTATTTTTAGACTTTTTTGGTCATCTGTAATCAAATTTATCTTAATCCGGGACGGGAAGTAAACCGGCCAGGACACCGGGATTTTGTCTGAAAAACGGGACTGTCCCGGTCAAACCGGGACGCCTGGCAAGCCTACTAAATGCCTACTTAAACGAATAAATAAAAGTGTATAAGCTCATATCTTCTGAAGTTTTTTTTAAAATAAATATAAAGTATTGATATTTTTTGGTCTGAAGAGCTTGTCTGGATCATTCCAGAAGCTTCAACATTTCAGGCAATGTCGTGCGAGTTTTAAATAATATGAGTCAGTGGCTCTGTAGGGGGTTTGAGTG
Source organism: Uloborus diversus (assembly GCF_026930045.1). Lineage (NCBI taxonomy): Eukaryota > Metazoa > Arthropoda > Arachnida > Araneae > Uloboridae > Uloborus > Uloborus diversus. Next base: position 144,115,950 of record NC_072732.1, read on the forward strand.
TGAATCCTCCCTCCAGAACCCTTGGTTTTAACACATATTTCAAATCCTTATACGGTAATTTATATACATGTAAGGACTGTTATGACCTTCGCAATGAAACGTAGTTGTTTTTCAATTTAAAAGGGCAATTTATTTCATGTCGTTTGCTGGAAAATGCTTACTAAGCTAATCAACCATTCAAGTCGAAAATGTTTATAAACATTGCGCTTCACGGGAAAAGTGTCTGTCAGTCTGTGTGTGACCGTCCCATCTCCTCCACATTCAATAAATCTTATGAGATAATTTGTTCGTTTCGATCAAAATATTTTTTGTTCGAAATGAATAAAGTCATCTAGGATAATTTACTTCCATGTTTCCTTTTTTTTTTTTCTTTTCTTTCTGAAATTTGATTCGTCCATTTTTGTACAATTCAAAAATAACTGTATACTAAATCAATATATTCTACGGAGAAATTTGAATCTTCTGCGACACATGATTTAACATGTGGATTTGTTGAAAGCTTATGTTCGAACTTCGTCGCAACAAAATTTTAAAGCAGAGTGTTTATAACAGAAGAATTTTTTGCATAATAATTTAAAGATCATTTTGTCAAAAATTTAAAAAAACTTCAACACGTGCCCACGGAATTAAATCAAATCTTGTAACCAAAATCACCAATAAAACCATTCTTTTTTTAACCAAAAAATGAGGAAAATTACAACGATTCTGAATGTCTTTTTAGTTTTTTAGTCTCCCACTCCCCACCCCCTTTTCCCATGAAATGGGAAAAAGTTTATATTACAATTTGAAATGCATTTCCCAAAAACTACGTTGACGAAAGTAAGGATAAAAAAAATGTATCTTCAATTCGTAAATGTTGGAACTTAATCATTGTCTTTCATAAATAGCTCACGATGTAAGTCTTTAAACGTATATGAAACAAATATTGCAGTTGAAGTGCTGTACAATTTTGTACTTTATGACTTTCAACAGATTTAAATTTGGATATTCATTAAAATGCCTTTTTACAATACCTCGGTCATACATAGTTATTTTTAAATTTATTTATATGGCACATTTATAATTGTTAAACAACGAAATATGAGCCTTGCAAACAGGGGTGCCTACAGGAGGAGGGGGGTGCAAGTTGCGCCATCTAAATATTTGACTAGGGGGGGGGGGTACTATTTTTATCTACTTATTTAAATTTATTTCTTCATTTATTTTAATTTAAATTATTTATTTTGTTTTATTCTATTTATATTTTATTTCATTTATTTATTTAGTTTATGTGTCTCTGTGTGTGTAGCACAGAACTTTTCTAATAAAATAATAATAATTAGAAATAAATAAATAAAAAGCATTTTTAAAAATAAATATTTCTTTAAGAGAGAGAAAAAGGGAAAGAGGGTTGCGATATTTGGGGGGGGGGAATAAGCGCTATTGAAGTTGGAGGGGGGGTACCCCTGCTTGCAAAAGTCACCGCAACTTTTATTCGTTTAAAAAACAGATAAATATTAAAGGTAAAAATAAATAACTAAATAAAATAACTAATACATGAAACTGACTTTTAGCATACCTACATATTCTATTTTTTGCTTTGTTGTTTGTTCTTTAAAAAAAAAGAAAAAGTAACTCGGGACTACGAAACGTTTCAGTGACCCTAAGACTATGAAAGCGATTGTTATCTCCGTCAGAAATATTATTAACCGAAATTAAATAAAAACAATCTGAAAGACGAAAACATTTTGGCGACTCAGCAGAGGAAAGGGGAGACAAAACCTGTACTGCTGCCAACAATAAACTGATTTTGAAAACCATCATCTGTAGTAATTATTGGACTGCAAAGAAAAATACGGCCCACAACCCGTGTAATAATTGCATATTCCACGAAAAACGCCTTACTGCAACTCGTTTGGCGGGTCTTCGAACTTTCCGTTGCCATTTACGTGTACACATGTTGATTCTCTCTTGTGCTGGATGGGGAAATTATTCTATATCTGATCCATGATAAGTATGCTCAGGAGAAGTGAAGTGAAATGGCCTCCGATTCCCTTTCAGCCACCTGCTGCAGAAAGTGAAAATACCGAGAGGGCAATGGTTTCTGTTTTTCTTCGATCTTCAATTGCTTGCTCATGTGCAGATGATAGTGATTTACGTTCATTTTACCACGGTTTTACCATAAGCATTTTTGGTATTTTTAATAAGATATTTTCAAGATTATGCTTCTGGAAACTTTTTTTTTCTTCTGTAATGCGATTTTTGTACATTGTCAGAGAACTTACAAACTGTTTTACTTGTATCACTTAATTCTAATAGTATATACAAATTCCGACATTTTTTAATGTCAGAAAAAAATGAAATAGTGAAAAATATTGAGAAACGAATTTCTGTGGAGTTAATTCAGAACTAATGGATTTACGTTCATCAACAAAGCTTTTGCTGGTTCTTTCCTTTGTTCTATTTTCTTAAATTGCTTTCATTTTCTCAAATGAGTTTTTGAAAAAGAAACGAGACTTCATACGGAAACGAAAATAAATTTTCATTTTTGATAGATAGTTATTAGTATCAAAATTAGACAACTGGAAATATTATATTTCGAAGAAAAATTACGAACTAAATGAGATCTTATATCTCACATGCAAAAGATTGTTACCCGCGCTCATTTTTATTTAATTTTTTTCTTAAATTTATCCCAGCATAATGTTTCAAAAGTGATGAATAAGAATAAAAAGTGTTGGTTTATTACTTGCAGTTCTGGAAAAACAAAAAACAACATCACATTAATCGCTGAAAGCTCGCCAGAATCAATCGCTATTGGAGCGTTATTGTTGCAATGCTGCTTTGCTGCAGTCGAAAACTTCAGCAACTACTTAAAAGCTAAAATATTGGTTAAAAACAATTTTTTTGTTGCAATTGATCCTTATTTGAGACCTGTTTCAGATCTTTCAGCCTCTGGCTTTGTATGCATAGCGCACGACAGCATCGCGTTTTTGACCATGTACTATTATTGTGTGATTCTTGCTTGTTATCGTGTATCTATATCACTCGTTTGGAAGAATAGAGCCACAATACGAAATTCTTAAAGGGCTTCAAAGGATGTTATCTCCTTTGGAAAATAATGACAGATTTTTTGTTTTAATATTAACCACTGGAGAGCAGAGCAAACTTACTTTCTTAATACAAATTGCCTGAAGAGTTCAACTTTGAACGCTTCTCCTGTAAAATTTCATTTCTTCGTATTGCGGCACTCTTTTTCCAAACGAGCGAAATGCAAGTTGAGGCTGTTCTAAATTACGAGAGTGTGTATTAAACTTTATAACTGAATATCAACATCTCTGCTACCATTGAAATAAAATTAAATACTTCAGCTAAATTGAAATGGACTTCAAAATATCTGAATTAGAATGGTATTTTAACAAAGAATTGTTTCGTACAAAAAAAAATTTTTTGATCTCTAGGTTTCAGAAAGAAATCGATTCCTTTTTAAATGACAAACAAACTGCCTATTGAAAAACAAATTTCAGTTTTGTTTCAGATATTTCTCACGTTTTTTCCTCCTAATTTGCGTCCCTGACCAGTAATCAGCTTTGGGCCACCGCTTACGGATGGATCCCTAGCATTAATCATTTATTTTTTCCTCTTCAATTAATTTCTGGAGCTCAATCTGCAAAAACCAGAAGCCAGGTTATTTTCAACAGTTACGCTACCCATCGATTTAACGCGTCTTGATGAATAATTCATGAGCCTCTGAAATCAAATTTCTGGTCCCATCCGTCCCTCTCGGCTTCAGAAGTTCAAGGATATGAAACATACTGAGTGACGAGTCGTCAATGTTTCATTATTTTTCCATCCATCTAAAAACCCTTTTTTTTTATTATCAAACATTGTCCTTGAGGTCGTAAAAGTGAAGATGGAAATCAGCATTGAAAAAGCAAAATGTGTGAAGACCAAGACTGCGTCCCCGGTGATATGAAATGACCAGATATGTAATTTGCCTCCACAATGGAATGTTTTCAAACGAAATTGTAGGTTATGGAATAAATCGACCCATCCTTCAAGTTAAGGGAAGGTCAATGGAAAAATTTACCCATCTGTATCTAGATAACCAAGTGCGATAAAGCTACCACACGATAGAATTTGCGAACCATAACGAATCCTAATTTACAGGATGAACCCAATCTGGATGAGTGAAAGCTATGCGAAAATAAGGCGCAAAAAAAAGTTTGCATCGTATAAAAATGGTATTTATAGGATAATAAATTCCGCTAATTTCCTTCTGTTTATCATTTTGATTAAAAATCTTTTTAAAAAAACCGTTTGTTTATACAATGCTTCTGTCTGCTGGTTTCATTTTGATTTGTTCAAAACGAGTTGCATTTTTGAACTCCTGGAAATTGTTGAAAATCATCGATTGTTTTTTGGTTGATGGAGAATAACTTGAGGGCCACTTTTCATTTGCTTGTTTTTCCGTCTCTACCTACAGAATTTTTTTACTTATATATTTATTCTTTTGAAAGTAAGGAAAATTAAATTACATACATTTATATCGAACGCATTCACAAATTCAATACTTCAGTTGAAGAAAATAGTGGAGAATAATATTTAAAATACATGAAATTATTAAAATAAGCATAATAATGCCGTTAATTTTGCAGTAGTTGGCAGCATCAAAGGTCATACCGAATATAAATGAACATTTTTCTGGTTTTCTTCTGCGAAGACAGGGAGGGGCGCCTCTGATAGAAAGTCACGAGAGGTCACTGTCACCTGCCAAAAAAATTTCTGGATCGGCAAATTTTGTCTGACGGTTCGGCAAATTTGTATACATTTCAAAATATTTCAGTTAAAAATTTTACTATACCTACTTATGGTCTCTGCTCGTAAGTTAAGTGCGCATTCTCTTATTTTATCGCGTTGAATAAAATTTGGAATTTATTCCTCCCAAAAATTTAAGTTTGGGGTATCCCTGAAGACAGAACTATTTTAATGCTTTTGATTAAGAACTAGACAATTTTTGTGAGTTATAAGTTTGCAACTATGAAACTGTTTGACGCGTTGTATAGTCAGAGGCATCGTTACCGGAAAACGGAGAGGGCGATTCGCCCCGGGTGTCACCCGTCTGGGGGGTGTGACATGCTAAGCGGAATTGCGATATTTTAAAAAGTATAAATGCTTTAGTTCAAAAACTTTTCCCCTAACATTTTAACTAATTCTAAACCTCTTCAATCGCTAACAACTTCTAGAGTAGACCAAAGATAGTAAAGATTGTCTTGTAAGATTATGAAGTAGAAAATTTACTGGTCTGAGGGGGCCTTCGAACCTCTTCTCCACGCAACATCATTAAATTTTGTATAAAACTGCGTTTTAAGAGGTACAATTTCGAAATATTTCTGTGGGACTTCCACTTCCCCCAAACCTCTATTTCCCTAACATATTTGGAGACTGAATTTCATGTTTTCTATAAAACGTTAAGAACTTTTTTTTTGTGTGTGTGTGTGTGTGTTGGGAGGGGGGGGTTGAAACCACGAATTACCGCCCTAGGTGTCATCTATTCTAGGTACGCCACTGGGTATATTAGTAGAGGGAAAATTTCAACAGAACTCAATTCTTTAAACAATCGTTTTCATACGTTCAATGGGCAAAAAAATGTCCTTCCTAGCAATTAAACGTCGAGTTTAAGTGTCAAAAAATGATTCGTGTTTTTTAAACTAACTTTTTGTATTTTTAAAATTGGGGCCACCATTGTTCGCTCTTCTAATATTTTGATGGAACTTTTATTGTTTTTTAATTTATTGGTAGATTTAATCGGCGAATTATAATAGCCCTTCTAATGTGAGTAACTGACTTTTTTTATGTTCTATCCTTTTTGAGGTACACCGGTCTTCGTACGTTGGTATAGAAAGGCCTTATTCACCGCCACTTAGTTTTCAAATACTTCTTTAGTACTAGCCTAGTCTGAATTTTCTGCTGGAAGGGGGAGCGGGTGTACTGGTCTTTAAATGCTTCTGCTAGGATTGACTGTGTGGCTTAAACTAAGGATTCTGGGGTGATTTTACCGAATTCGGCTCAGTGCACTAAGACTCTGAAGTGAAGATTTACAATTTGCAAGCACTATATTTTATGTCAGCTATCTATTCTATCTTTTCATCCAAACAAAGATGAATGAAAAAGAAAAGCCTGAAACAAACTAGTACGTTGTGGCCATCATAAACTTTCTTCTATGTTTTTCTTTTTTTTCTGATCCCTCCCCATGATTGACGAGGAAGCAATACTCCCAACAGAAACAAAATTACACATGCAAAAAAAAAATTAAAAATTTTAAATCATTAAGATAATATTTCCGATCATTTCCATACAATTAAAATCACGAGAAATACGCAGACGACAATGTATTACGATTTATCTTTCTTATTGTTGCATCAATAAAGCTATTTTTATTCGCAAAAAAGAAAAATCAACACATTTTGGAGCGATTGGCGTCAAAATTGAACCAAAACCTATTTACATATGGATTCACATATATTCCAAATTTCAACCAGAACGTAGCATTACTTCTTGAGATAGGGCACTCACAATGGAAAAAAAGAACGGGCGATTGCGCTCCCCCCTTTTTAGCTGTTGTCACCAAAATAAAATCATCTCTTATACCCACTAAGGGCTACTTGCCGATAAATTGTTCTTTCATTCCGTTCATTATTTCTCGAGATACAGCAGTCACAATTGACGACAAAAAACGTTCTATAGCTCGACCCCCGTTTGAATTATTGACACCATGGCAACATATGGACCAAATTTTGTTTGATTCCGCCAGTTACTTCCTGAGGAATAGCAAGCACGCGTAATTCAAAAAACGTCCCATTGCTCCACCCCCCCCCCCCTTGGAGGAATTCGCGCCAAAAACCAATGGGCACAAGTTCACATAGGGGCACATATGTGTACCAAATTTCGTTCGATTTCATGCGGTAGTTTTTGCTGTAGAGCGGCCACAAAAAACTGGTCATACACAGACGTGACACACACATACATACACACACACACACACACACACACACACACAGACTGACATTTTCCAAAAATATTCGAAATGGACTCAGCACACCTCAAAACGTTCGAATATGTCGAAATTCGAAAATTTGCACGAATCCAATACTTTCTTCTATATATTAGATATAGAAGAAAGTAAAAATCAAAAATTTCTTACGAAAGTTTTGATTTCAAAAATATTTTTGTGCACAAAAAATTACAAAACAGTATTTTGAACTTATTTATTTGGAGAAAAAAAATTAGAAAATACTAAATAATTTCTCAAAACAAAAAAAACTTTAATTTTGCAAGCTATCTGTATGATCACCAACGGAATTCAAACCCATCAAGCCCTCCTTCAATACATACAAAATAACCCCTTTAGAGCAGGAATTAGCAAATGGAGGGAGCAAGTCCAATCATTTGCTTAGCAAAAGCAAAAATCCCAAGTCACAGAACTCAACAACGACGAATGGTTGACACGTTTTGCATGAAACTAGCAAAAGAAACCTGATTTCTTTCCAATGCTTTGCTTTAAAATCTGTCACGTGACTTGGAATCCTTGCTTCACGAATGAAAGTCTCCACTCCCTCCATTTTATCTCTTGTCAATAAATATCCTCCGTACTAGAAAACATGCGAATGTTTCCAAGTACAAATAGCCTGAAAAAAAAAACTCTCACATAAAGTAGCATCATTTAAATCGTTTAGTTTGAAAACAAGTTTCAAAACTTCAATTACGGCGTTTCTACTTTCTTTATTAAATTTCTCCCATCCATAAATGTCATTGCGGAACCCATTAGTTCTGTAATCTGTATTCAAAAGCCTAATTTTTCATTTCACTAATGGAGCTCATTAAATGCGCAGTTTCTTTTGAGGACTCGTAATTTAAAATGCGCACGCTTCACACACGCCATCCCGGCCCCTTCCTTTATTGTTATTTTGAAAAGGAAGGAACTGTTATTGGACGGGAGAAGCGGGTAGTATTCCGTGCCCACGCAAATCCTGCGGCGCGAATTACGTTGATGGCCAAATCTGGCCCAGCAAATAAAAGAATAATGGGTCGAAATATGAAGAGCTTCAGCCCTTTCAATGCCAGTGGTAATCGCCAGCTGACATCACTGCTCAGTTTGTTGGAGGCTGACGTTTTGTGTGGTCGCTACTGATACAATCTTGTCAACGAACTACCAAGCGTGTCAAAAAAGTAAGACTTCATCCAACGTGAAGCCATTTATATAATACCTCCACAATGCCATGCATCAAACTATATTTTTTATTTATTTTATTTTATTTTATTTTTTTTAACTTTTTCTAATTAAAAAAAAACAGAGAGGGTCGACATGGGAAAAACGCTTTTTCATAATTTTTGGTTTGGAATCGGTGCGATTTGATGTCAGATTACATCATATCACATTCCAGGGTCCCCCGTACCTACCCCTATTTGTAGTTTTACCGGTCGGATGGGACCTTGGAGGTAGCTATGATTTTTTGATCCAGCCATACAATAACTGAATCCCTTCTTCGTCCAGTAATACCTTTGCACAGATGTTACTCAATACTCCATCTTATGCAATCTGCTCAGTTTGTGTACCCGAAATTTGAACTCCAGTTAGTATGATCTTAAAACATTTCTTATTCAGAAAATCTCACACTCGAATCTTCTTCTATCTATCTATACATATCTATATACATATAATAAAACAAGATGTTTGTGTGTGTGTGTGTGTGTGTGTGTGTTTGTGGCGCGCATCCCAGGAAAACGGTAAGGCCTAGAAAGATGAAATTTGGTATACAGGTGCAGTTTTTGCTGAAAAAGTGCACCTCGGGCTTCGATTTTTGATATTTTTATTAGAAAAAAAGTTATTTAATGTTTTATGCGTTTTTTTTGCACTTTTTAGTACTTTTTACCTCACAGACCCCGAACCAATCGCACCACACAAATATTTTTTGTACTATAATGTAGGAAATTTAGTTTTAAATATGATGATTGAAAAAATTTTGAAGATAGAGCAATTTTTGTATTTTTAATTGATTTTTGAAAAAACCTTTATTTTACATTTTTTTCTAGGTTTAGTTTTTTTCGAAACCCATCCTGCGACAAGTATTGAACCCTCAATTCTAAAATTTTAGTTGGTAATAGTAAAAACATTCCGCCCTCTTCAGAAGAAAAAAGTTTTGAAAAATACGCAATAGTTTTTTTTTTTACAATTTTTTTAATGGCAGAACACAACGCGCGCTGTTCGCTTGCCGGCTGAGTTCCGAGTTTACCTCATCACGTGATCCAACTGAAATCGTTTGCCTTCTCTTCACCTTTCTTTTTTTTTTTTTTTTTTTTTGCAAGCGCTACTTTTTGAACACTACGGGGAACAAAGAGCTTTTATTTTTGAGGGCTATTTTGATTAAATAAATAAAGTCCGCGATTTTTTGCATGATCTTCGTTTCTGTTACGAATTGGCGGTTAGGTTAGGTAGATACAGAGATAGATAGAGGTTGAGTGGACAAAAAATGTTTTTGTTTTCGAATTAATACTTATATAAATAAAAAAAGATTGTACTGTCAGGAGGTAGATATGCGCAGATCGTATAGATTGATAGATAGACAAATATAGAGTTCGATATAGCAGATGGACAGCAAGAAAGAGGCATGTCCGTCATTTAAGGAATTTCAACGGGGTGTCAGTGCCCCCCTCCCCACACACACCATGACTTTGAAAAAACAATGCTTTCACATAAAATTGGAAGTGCTTTTTGTTATTTTTCGACAAAATTTGCATGAAGAGTACCTCGTACCCCCTCCTTTAAAAATATTCCAAACGACGGAACTGGAGATAGATCTAGAAAATATTTTATTCAAACTACTAATGATATACATAGATATAGATTGATTGATACCGCCACAAAATTTGTTTAAGCAGCCGCCGAAGGCGGCAACATCGGTGTAAAAAGGCGAATGATAATATTGAGAAAAAAGAGAAAAACGTTGATTAATACCGTCGCTAAATTGTCTAGGCAGCCGCCGAAGGCGGCAACTCTGGCGCAAAAAGGCGAATGGCGTAAAAAGGCGGACCAGCTGGTCGCCGCAGGCGGCTAGTAATAAAATAAGATGTTTGTGTGTGTGTGTTTGTGGCGCGCATCCCGGGAAAACGGTAAGGCCTGGAAAGATGAAATTTGGTACACAGGTGTAGTTTTTGCTGAAGTTGTGCACCTCGGGCTTCGACTTTTGATATTTTAACTAGAAAAAAAGTTATTTAATGTTTTATGTGGTTTTTAGCACTTTTTAGTACTTTTAACCTCACAGACCCCGAACCAATCGCGCCAGACAAATATTTTTTGCACTATAGTGTCTGAAATTTAATTTTAAATGTGATGAACAAAAAAATTTTTGAAAATAGAGCAATTTTTGTATTTTTTATGAATTTTTGAAAAAACCTTTATTTTGCATTTTTTTCTGGGTTTAATTTTTTCTAAACGCATCCCGTGAAAAATATAATAACCGCTTTTCTACAATTTTACTATGTAGTAGCCAGAACATTTCGCCCTCTACAGAAAAACAAAGTTTTCAAAAATGTTCAAAAGTTTTTTTATTTACAATTTTTTAAAGGCAGAACGAAGATATGAGCTATCGCTTCACCGAAGATCTGCTGTCCGCTGCGAATATGACGTAACGCAACAACGTGATCTAACCTGAAGTGCGTAACTTGCTTTTTTCTTTTCTTCCTTTCGAAGGATTTATTCGTTTTTTTTTTCTTTCCAGGTATTTCATTTGTTTCTCCCCCCCCCCCCTCGGATGTTTTGCTAACCATTCGATTTCGGTTAATCAGACGGACCACATCGGATCGTTTTGGTCCCAGTCACTTTTTTTTTTTTTTTTTTTTTGAATTTCAATAAAAACAATGATTTTTATACTTTGGCAAACTCCGGGTACCACAAAGACATAAGTTTTTGTGCATTTTAATAAATAAGTAAGCGCGTTTTTTTTTTTTTTTTTTTGCATGATTTTCTTTTTGTTAGGGAATAAGATTGGAGGTTAGATCAAAATAAATAGAGATAGATGAGAAAATTTAGAGATGGATCGAATAGTAGATAAATATACATTGAGTGTACAAAAAAAAAATTTTTTTTTTCTTTTTTTTTTGAGCAATCACGATTGCTTATTGTTCTCACTTGACCGTTTTTGGCGTCCGTGCCTTTTTCAGCTTGGACCAGGCCTGGAGCACCACCGTCCATCGGCGGCGGCGCGGCTGGTCCTGAGCACTGTCCCCCGGAATCCACTTTTGCTGGGCGGTGGCGTCCATGTCCCACACACACGAACGCCTACACACACACACACACGAACGCCTACACACACACACACACACGAACGCCTACACACACACACACACGAACGCCTACACACACACACACGAACGCCTACACACACACACACACACGAACGCCTACACACACACGCACGTACACAACACTCACTCACACACATGCGCCTACACAAACACACACGCTCGTGATTGCGAAAAACATAATTTGAATTTAAGATGCCAAAAATTCAAATTATTTTTTTTTTTTTTAATTTTGTTCTCGAATTAATACTTTTTTTCTTTGAAAAAAGATTGTTAATTACTCTCAGAGGTAAATTTCCATGGATCTAGAGAAAGATAAATCTACAGGTCGATGTACAATGAGAGATAGACAGACCCCGTTATTTAAAGAACAACAACGGGGTTGGGGGGGGGGGCGCCGCTGAAATTTGAAAACATTGTTAATTACTGTCAGAGGTAGATACGCATAGATCGTATAGAGAGATAGATAGATAGATAGATAGACAAATGCAGAGGTCGATATAGTAGATGGAGAGCAAGAAAGAGACATGCCCGTTATTTAAGGAGCTTCAACGGGGTGTCGATGCTCCCCCCCACACACACACACACACCATGACTTTGAAAAAACAATGCTTTCAAGTAAAAGTGGAAGTGTTTTTTGTTATTTTTCGACAGAATTTGCATGAAGTGCAAGCAGTTTGTGTCTCCCCTCCCCCTCCTTTAAAAATATTCCAAACGACGGAACTGGAGATAGATTTAGAAAATATTTTATTTAAATTAATAATGATATAGATATAGATCGATTGATACCGCCACAAAACTTATTTAAGCAGCCGCCGAAGGTGTCAACACTGGCGTAAAAAGGCAGATGATAATATTGATATATAGAGAAAAACATTGATTAATACCGTCGCTAAATTGTCTATGCAGCCGCCGAAGGCGGCAACCCTGGCGTAAAAAGGCGGACCAGCTTGTCGCCGAAGGCGGCTAGTACATATAATAAAATAAGATGTTTGTGTGTGTGTGTGTGTGTGTGTGGCGCGCATCCCGGGAAAACGGTAAGGCCTAGAAAGATGAAATGTGGTATACAGGTGTAGTTTTTGCTGAAGTTGTGCACCTCGGGCTTCGATTTTTGATATTTTAATTAGAAAAAAAGTTATTTAATGTTTTATGTGTTTTTTTGCACTTTTTAGTACGTTTTACCTCACAGTCTACGAACCAATCGCACCACACAAATATTTTTTGCACTATAGTGTAGGAAATTTAATTTTAAATATGATGAATGAAAAAAATTTGAAGATAGAGCAATCTTTGTATTTTTTACGAATTTTTGAAAAAACCTTTAATTTGCATTTTTCCCGGGTTTTACTTTTTTCTAATATCATCCTGCGAGAAGTATCAAAGCCCCATTTCTAAAATTTAAGTTGGTAATAGTAAAAACATTTCGCCCTCTTCAAAAGAAAAAAGTTCTTAAAAATAAGCGATAGTTTTTTTTTTACAATTTTTTTTAATGCTGAACACATTGTGTCTTTCCACGCATCGGTCGAAGAAAAGCGTTCTTCCGGATTTCGATTCGATATTTAGGATGGAATCTTAATCGCAAACAAATGTTAATCTTTTTTTTTACCTATATAGCTTACTTCTACATTTTATGAAGTGATGACCACGTGTTTTTCCGACAGCGCTTGCTTTTTCTCTTTTCCCCCCCTTTTTTTTTTGTTTGTTTTATTTAGGGATTGCATTTATTTCTTTTCCATTCCCCTCCCCCCCCCCCCCCCGCCCAAGCTGGACGTTTTGCTGTTACTCTATATTAGGTTACATTTCATAGTTGTGCGCATTTATTTGAATAAAAACAGCGAGATTTTTTTTTCTTTGTCGAACGCTACTTTTTGCACACGACGGGGAATTTTTTAGATAACTTTTTTTTTTTTTTTGCTCTACTTAAATAAAAAAAAAGCGATTTTTTGAGTGATCTTTGTTTTTATTAGGAAATGGGTGGGAGATTAAAATAAATAGAGACGGAAAATTAAGAGATAAATCATAAGAGTAGATAGCCGCCGAAAGCGGCAATCTTGGCTTAAAAATGTGAATGGCACAAAAAAAGATAGTGATGGATTGATTAATACTGCTGTCAAATTTATTTAAGCAGCCGCCGGAGGCGTCAAACTTGAAGTAAAAAGGTAAATGACAAGTTAGCCAAACAGCCACCGTAGGTGTCTGCTTGCATAGAAAGGCGAATGGCGTAAGAAGGCGAACCAGCTGGTCACCGAAGGCGGCTAGTAATTAATAAAAGAGTGTATTCCCATGTTTAAAAAAAAAGAAAAAAAAAGCATTAGGGCTCCTCCCTAATTTTCCTAATTCTCCCGTATCCATTATTGGAAGAAAAAAAAAACATTTTAAATAAACATAATGCTCAAAATATGTATAATGATAAGAATTTTCTGAAAGAAGCATGGGGGTAAAATTAAAATAGCGGTAATTCTGGAAATCTTCAGGAGACTAAAGAAAATTTTCTCCTCTTACCTCTCATGTCCAAATTGTAGAGGTTAAGGTGAGTGGTTATGCCATCTCTCGATGGTAGGGTCAGTTATAGTCGTTCTGTGTTAGGGATAATGATGGTCGACTACTTGATGTCCACTTTGGTGGCGTTCAAAAGAGCGAATGCTAAAAAGGCAGAAGTGACTCCACATTTCAGGCAATGAGAAGCAAAGGGATGTAAGTGAGATTCCAAAAGCTTTGAGAGAAACGCGAGCAAATTTCAAGCCGTAGGCAGGCTTTCACTGAAACATTTTTTTAACTATGTTGTTATTGTAGCATCTCCCAAGGGTGCTACACTACTTCTTGTCGCCACATATGTGAGACTTAAGCTTACCATTTGTACTAGTTATTCCCAAGTTTTTAAGTTTGGCATTTACTCCCCTTTGCTTCTTATCCCTTCATTTGAAAACAAACACTTTACGCTCAAACCATATCAGATCGATTCGTTAAAAAAAAAAAAAAAAAAACCTTCGTTTCTCACAATATGGATCGCTTAAGCTATTGACTCATAGACGAAACAAGTAACCATTTGCAATTTGAGCATTAATATTAAAAATATGTTGATTTTTTTTATTTATTTATTTTTTTTTTTAACAATACAGATTTTTCCTAATAAAAACATTCTAGCTTAAAATAATAGCAGTGGCAAGCAAGTAAAGTTTTCGGGAAAATAATTATTCGACCTAAGTTTATCCAAACACGTCAATATATTAATAGGATTTTCTCGCAAATCAGGTCTTTAAAAAATCCTCTCACAACAAGACTTTTTTTCAATTGAAAAAAAATGTCCGTTTTTATAATTTTTTCCCATCACGTTATAGATTTATGTTTATCTTAAATTCATTCAAATAAAAAAAAATCTACAAAGAAAATACGTAAAGCAGATTATATCATTGCCAGAGTAAGATAAAAATATAAAGTATCTGCGCACATAGCTCAAAACTATCTGCAGGAATGAAAATCAACATGCAGTGGGTAGGTAAAATTTTTAGTAAGAAAATGCCTTTTGCCTTCAATCATGTATTTGTGAAAGCAATAATGAACATTTTTCATTAATATATCTTCAAATCTTGGTGATAATCAGTGTTTAATATGGATATTATTAACAGTTTTCAGCCACTGCGCATATCTACAGCAAATGTATCTGCACAACATCAAATGTATCCGCGCACGCGCGCGTCTATATTATCTAGCTATGATCATTGCATTGTGTAAACTTTTGCACAAATGTATATGCAATTTGTATGTTTGTCACACTTTTACTCTCTGACGTTTTATCTCTAAAATGTGTTTCACTTCTCTTGCATTCGCATAAGGAACTGTCCATGAATTAATGTCACACTTTTTTCCAACATTTTTGCTCCCCACCCCCCTTGTCACAATGCGTCGCACTTCACATTAACCCCTTCACTCCTCTTATCACATATCACCTTATTTTTCATTCACACATTTTCATCAAAAACTTATGTGATGTCTCACTTCTTGTTACCCCCATCCCCCACTCCCTTTAAGCATAACACCATGTGTGAACGGCCCCTGAAGTAAGATATTTTTTAAAGCATATTTTTTACATTTGTGCGAAAAATTGATAGGATTGTGCTTCGCGCACACGTGTTTTGCTCTGTATTTAGGAAAGAGAAGAAAAAAACTACCATTGAAAAACTAAAGGATTAGTAAAATATCTAGCTAGAGGAAACTGTTTTAAAACTTATGTTCATGAATTCAGACTACGGGAGCTAAACTGTTTACTTATGCAATGGCCCATATTTTATATTATGCGTATCCCTCTGCTAGAAATATTAGGCCCCCTCCCCCCCCCCTGCCCGATTAGGTGTCAGAATATTACTACTGTATTTCAAAGAAAAGTAGGGAATAATCTTTTTGTTAATGAAAATTTTTTCTTTTTGCTGTGGTAGTGAATTTATCTTTGTAAATAAGAGTTTTGGATCAACAAAAAATATTTAACTGCATTGAAAAAACTATTTTAATTTTCTGAATTTTTTCCGGCCTGTGCTTAGCAAAAAAAAAGAACATGCCGAAGTTCGGGTCTGCACTGTGTATGCAATAGTTAAAATTATAGTGCCTAATTTAGTCTTACTACTATTATATATGCGAAAGTTTGTCTGTATGGATGTATGGATGTTTGTTACTCTTTCACGCAAAAACTACTGAACGGATTTTTATCAAACTTTACAATAATATAGCTTATGCATCAGAATAACACATAGGGTAGTTTTCGTCCCGTTATGGGGGGCAAAACCCCCTTAGGGGGGAAATAAAACACAATTTTTGTATAAATTCTCTAATATTGGGATGAAAAAATACTTGCACATATTTACATTATATGTCCATCGAAAGCTCTGATTTTTCGGCTGAAGATGGCACCTGTTCGAAATTTCTAAGTAGAATAAAAAACGAGTTATGAGCTTTTTAGTTCCATGTTCGAAGGCTTTCCTCAACTCAATACAGTATTTAGTGTATCATCTCAACTCCCTGTCGATAGCGACAATTGTTGTATTGTTGACTATCTTTGCTTTTCGTGACTGTTCAAGGCTTTTCTCAAGTCAAATCTTGAAGTAAGATTTTTGCACAAGATTGGCAAATAATACATGATTTGGCTGATCATTTTACACTTAAACGGAACTTTAATGTAATTAATGGGTTTATTATTATTTATGCTGATTGAACACTTACTCATTATCCAATCAACCAGCAGATCGCCAAAATTTTTGCAGAAAGATTTCCGTAGCTGATGCATTTGGCAGTTTTTTCAACGTCGCTGTTTTTGAAGCCGAAGACTACGTCATAATGTTTCTCAGCTTTCACCATGTAAACAAAATATCGCCAATCAAAGAATTTTCAAAAGACTTTTTTTTACTGTGTTAAATAATCCAGCAACTAAATTTAGCAAATCCATAAACAGCACAAAACCTTCCATTAATTTTCCTTTTTGCACAATTTCAAACAGTCACCAAATTTTACTACTTATTTTGGAAACATTTCGGATAAAACTGTTTAGCGCCATTTTATGGTGACCAAAAGTATCTCAGCATCTGGCGACGATATCTCTGTAACGAGAATTAATATCATATCGTTTTACAAAGTAAGGAAAGAATGGGGGAGCACCATCGAAGGTACTCCAAAACGACTTTCGCAAATTCGGTAAAATCGCACCAAGAGCCCACGATTGAAATTTCCCAAAATAACTAAAGCAAGTATAAGGGGATTACGAGCGCAGCTACTTTTTTTTAATCAACTTCGTACTTCATTAGCCATACAGAGAAGGTTTTAGACTCCATGTTAAAAAAAAAAGTATCAACAGATTAATCTTTTTAAACATGAGAAGAATTTCATGTTTTGGAAATTTGTATATGCTTAAATCTAGTGCTTTCGTTTCTAAAGCAATACTATTTTGTTCTTTATACTTATTGATATTTTAGTTTTATGGGTAAGGAAGAAACTCGATTCTTAATCACGTCAAAAAGATGTGTTTTAAATTCTTTCACTTAAAACAGAAAACAAAAGCAAGTAACGATTTTTTCTCATAATTATTACTGACCCAGGCAACGCCGGGTATTTTTGCTAGTCTTACTAATATTATATATGCGAAAGTTTGTCTGTATGGATGTATGGATGTTTGTTACTCTTTCACGCAAAAACTACTGAACGGATTTTGATGAAACTTTACAATAATATAGCTTATGCATCAGAATAACACATAGGGTAGTTTTCGTCCCGTTATGGGGGGCAAAACCCCCTTAGGGGGGCAATAAAACACAATTTTTGTATAAATTCTCTAATATTGGGATGAAAAAATACTTGCACATATTTACATTATGTGTCCATCGAAAGCTCTGATTTTTCTGCTGAAGATGGCACCTGTTCGAAATTTCTAAGTAGAATAAAAAACGAGTTATGAGCTTTTTAGATCCATGTTCGAAGGCTTTCCTCAACTCAATACAGTATTTAGTGTATCATCTCAACTCCCTGTCGATAGCGACAATTGTTGTATTGTTGATTTTCTTTGCTTTTCGTGATTGTTCAAGGCTTTTCTCAAGTCAAATCTTGAAGTAAGATTTTTGCACAAGATTGGCAAATAATACATGATTTGGCTGATGATTTTCCATTTAAACGGAACTTTAATGTAATTAATGGTTTTTATTATTATTTATGCTGATTGAACACTTACTCATTATCCAATCAACCAGCAGATCGCCAAAATTTTTGCAGAAAGATTTCCGTAGCTGATGCATTTGGCAGTTTTTTCAACGTTGCTGTTTTTGAAGCCGAAGACTACGTCATAATGTTTCTCAGCTTTCACCATGTAAACAAAATATCGCCAATCAAAGAATTTTCAAAAGACTTTTTTTACTGTGTTAAATAATCCAGCAACTAAATTAGGCAAATCCATAAACAGCACAAAAACTTCCATTAATTTTCCTTTTTGCACAATTTCAAACAATCACCAAATTTTATTACTTATTTTGGTAACATTTCGGATGAAACTGTTTAGCGCCATTTTATGGTGACCAAAAATATCTCAGCATCTGGCGACGATATCTCTGTAACGAAAATTAATATCATATCGTTTTACAAAGTAAGGAAAGAATGGGGGAGCATCATCGAAGGTACCCCGAAACGACTTTCGCAAATTCGGTAAAATCGCACCAAGAGCCACAATGATTGAAATTTTCCGAAATAACTAAAGCAAGTATAAGGGGATTACGAGCGCAGCTACTTTTTTTTAATCACTTCGTACTTCATTAGCCATACAGAGAAGGTTTTAGACTCCATGTTAAAAAAAAGTATCAACAGATTAATCTTTTTAAACATGAGAAGATTAATTTCATGTTTTTTAAATTTGTATATGCTTAAATATTGTGCTTTCGTTTCTAAATCAATACCACTTTGTTCTTTATACTTATTGCTATTTTAGTTTTATGGGTAAGGAAGAAACTCGATTTTTAATCACGTCAAAAAGATGTGTTTTAAATTCTTTCACTTAAAACAGAAAACAAAAGCAAGTAACGATTTTTTCTAATTTCCCAGGCAACGCCGGGTATTTTTGCTAGTGTTATAATAAAAATCGATCGCCATTTCAAGTTTTGGTGCTGCCATCTATATGACAAATCTTACACTAATATATCGAATATTGTTTTTCAATATTAAGACGGGGCAAAAACTGGAATAAATATCATAATCATTAATCATACAATAATAATTATATTATTTATCGGACTTTTCGCCTTTTGTCTACCAATTGATAAAATTATAATTTCTTAGAAAAATATTTCCCTCTTTTTTTTTATTAGTAAAACGTAAGAAGCACGTAGAGTTTTTTTATTTGTAAAATTTTACGCGTAACCTTTTTATTTTTAATTAAACTATCTTATTTTTAAAAACGTTGGTTACAAACGTAGAATTTTAACTTCGCTTATGACAAGATTGATACAAAGAGCAATTTATTTAAAAGCAAAACTTTGAATAAATATTGCAAAAACTGTTTCGACGTTATCTGAGATCTTGAAACACTGTTTCCAGTATTTTTGTTACAGAATTGTAATCTAACAATTGATTTATACAGCATGTTTCGACTGTAGTACAATAATGATTTTAAAGGCACAATTTTTCTTTGTAACTGTTCATGCAATGCGTTTTTACCTGTTTCATCAAGAGGAGGGAGGAGAGGGACACAGAAGTAGAAACATAAAACATTTTCATTTGTACAAAAATTTATTTTATTTTGCAGTTAAAATAATGTGCTGGTAACATTTCAGAAATAATTATATTCGCCTTCAATAAGCTCAAACAATATTGCCATTTAATCTTGAATGCAGCTGCTCCAAGCTAAAAAGAAACAAAAACGAAAGTTTGAATCGGAGGGCATAAAGCTAAAATAAAATAGCATTATTAACAAAATATTTTTCAAAAAATTTAAACTTTCATGGCAAGTGTGTGAAACACAGGCAGAGAATACCTCTAAAAAAAAGAGTTTTCCCATCGTGAAACTCTATTTATTTGAGGGGGGGGGGGAGGAGATTCTCCTAACTTTGTTTTTGGAGTTTACATTGCAAACATTTGCATTAATCTGCCAGTATTGATTACTTGTAGTCGTCATCTTAAAATGATCAATCTGTGTGTTACCGGTAAAGAATAAAGCACCGGCGTTCTATAGAACGCCTATAAGCCTTATATATAACTCTAGGCGTTTTTAGACTAAGTATGAAATATGGGGTTATTCTGAAGAAAATAATGAGAGTGCAATTGAAGAAAAAAACATTCAAAAAACGTAAAGAAAAATGAAAGCTGAACAAAACATGAATTACGCTATTCTTATAAAGAGGGGAATAGTTTCATATAAAAAATGAGTGATTATAATTAACCTACTTGAACATGGAATGACAATTTGATTTTATCTCATTAGGTTTCACGATATTCAATACAAATCGAAGCTGTGTTTCATACTTTACGGATTTCTCATTTGACATTCTACAGAATGCCTGTGAAATATGTGAAATATGATTCATTTCATACACTGCCTGTTAGTTTTAGCAATTATATACATATTTCCTAGGTTTGTAATTGTACAATGATATTTACAATTTTTTCATTCTAATAAAACAAAGTTGAAATAATAAAATTTTGAACATCGTATAACATTATAAACATAATATTATGAAATAGTTCATCTTGTAAACTTTCGACTTTTTTTTTTATTTTTAAGTACGAAGAAAGTATTATCGTGATTTGTTACACCGTTTGCGTGTTAAACATTCTAGGTTATCGTATTCATTGATTATAGGTTGTTGTTTCTTGGAAAATGTATTTTTAAAAAATATTCTCAAATGTAGGGTAAGGTTGCTGTCAATGAACCGGTTCCATGACTAGACCGCGAAGATGTTTCCCGTACCAGAGTTTGTGCAGACGCGTAATCAGTTTTAGTACCTTCCTTTGTCTGAAAACAGTCTACTGCAGAGTCGTTGAGTAGCTAAAACTATTTAATCATATTGTTAATAGGTCAGAAAAGATTTCTACCATTATTTTACTAATTATTATTTTCAATTATTTATAACATACTTTAAATATCACTAATCATCTAAACGTGAACATTGAATTAAAAGAATGCCTTTCCAAGTACAATTCCCCATACTTCATGTTTCATCATGATTCGTCACAGCAGTAACACCTACAGTGGCTCCCAAAAGTCTTCGTACACCTAGGACTTTCAACGAAATTGGCCCGAAATCATTGGCTAGAATTAATATTTCGGAATAGGTATTTAATTATAAGATCTCTGATCAATTTTTCACAAAACTGCATGAAAAGTTTTTAAAAAATATTAAAACTTAATTTTTTAAAAATCAAAAACCGAAAAGTGCTGGAAATTTTATCTCACAAAAGTCTTCGTACACTTTATAAAATGTCTATATATTATTGAATAATCTAGCTTTTGATTAAGTTATTAATTAGTAGAATATCATACAATATTCATAACACCTTTTAAACGCTTGGGAATAGATTTCATTCTGTTTTCTTTCTTTTTTTTTGCGTAATTTCTGAGTAAGTGTTCAACCACACTTCGAATCTTACTGTTTCTAGCTCTATTTTCATTTCAAAGCCGCACTTTCGTAATCTAGCCTACAGATATCTCTAAATACGTTACATTAAGTTCAAATCTGGAGATTGAAGGGGTATTTTCTAAACTTTAGTACAGTTTTTAAGGCACTAGACGCAAACGTTGGATACCGCGTGCTTCTTATCGTTGTCTTGATAAAAAAAACAAAGTTGTTTCCAATAACCAAATTTTTGGCTAAGACTTTAAAATTGGTTTTTAAAATATTAAAAGGAACAACATGATTCATTATTTCATCAAAAAATTACAAACTACCAAGTCCTGATGCTGATATGCACCCTCACACTAAAACACCTTCACCGTCCTAATTAACTGATCCAACTAAGTTCTTAAGATTAAGTTCCTAATTTTTTCTTCTACTTACAGTTATACAACAATTTAACCAAAATTGTTGAATTAATTTTTATCTGTAAGTAAGACATTATTCTAAACTGTTTTTAGCTTATTTATCATTGATTTTGGGACGAAAAGCGTAAGCTTTCTGTTTTTCGCACGACCAAGAAAATTTCTGCGGAAAGAGGTCCCATTAATCCAGCTAATCAAAGAACTTGGCGAACAATTTTAGGTGAAAATTAAATGTAAAATGTTTCATTTAACTCTGTAGAAACTTTTACAGTACTCAAATGTGTATTTTTCATAATTTTTTTTAACTTTATATCTACGATCACGTTTTTTGAACTTTGCCGGTTGACCTTTTCTTACCTTGTTTTCGGTCCGATTCCTTTCTTTAAAGCATTTTATCAAGCACTTTACTACACAAACAAATAAATTAACTAATTTAGAGATATTTCAAACCAATTTACCCCTACTGTGGGAAAAAAATTCAAATTTTGAATGACTTTTGCGGGTTTTTTTACGAATGCCAGCCATTTTACAGTAATAAGCAATATATTAAGGAATAAATAAACAAAAAATTAAATCCAAATGACTTATAAGGGTCAACACAATGCAAAAATATTAATAAAACGGCATACGATAATTTTAATTATGAATTTATTCGAAAAGATTTGAGTGTACGATGACTTTTGTGGCGTGTTATTTCTCTGTTTCTTCGTTTTCTGACCCATTTCAAAAAGAAGATCCGTCAATATTTTGAAAAAAATCAATGGGACATATTTAGAATGACATAGGAATGATGTGAAAAAATTTTGGACTTTATATTCGAATTCAGTTTTGAGTTATTTTGGTTTTACTAAAAAATTTCAAAGTGTACGAACACTTTTGGGAGCCACTGTATAAGAAGATTCAAAATGACGCGGATGCTATCATTTGACCACTAGATGTTTCCATGAATGGATCAACCGACAGAGTATTTTATTCATGGAAAATCGCAAATATTGCGGTAACTTCAGCTCAGTTACCTTTGAAAAATGCTCAATTGGGTTAAAATAAATATGACAATGAAAAAAATAATCTTAGTAATTCATAAAACTATACTTTATTGTAATTTCAAGGCAAATTTTTTAATAAAATTGATTAAAAATTTAAAACATAATAATACAGTTTCAAATACTTTTGCTGTTCCAACAAAATGCAAAAATTAGTATTATTGCCAGTGGACAAGTGAGAGCATGTAACGTGCTACAGTAGCTTACAGAAATGGTGGCATGGGACCTTAACGAAGTCTGCCGACAATATAGAATCCTGAAAGCAACTTTAAACAGTCGCATGGAAGATAAAAACCGCTTTGTTGTTTCCTTAGTCACTTATTAAAAAATTAGGAGATAAGAACTTTGAAATAGGAATCTGATTAGTGAATCATATTTTGAAACTAGAGAAGAAGTTTTTGGAATTACTTCCGAAAAATTGGGGAAATTGGCTTTTTAAGTGGCTGAGAAAAATAACATGTCCCGCAGATTAAATTAAGACAAAAAGTCTGTTAATACTATAGTTTCTACTAGTTTGAGATTTAAGCTTCTGATTTCAGCAATAAAATGGTCAAAATTTTAGAGAGCAAGTACAATGTTGCGTCAAATGAAAATTTTCAAAATCGATTTAACGAAATTCTCAACAGTTCAAAAGAGGTTGAAAAGATATTAGCTAAGAACAGTGTTGCACAGGTTGGGAAAATATCAAGTGGTGAACGAGGTGTGATGACAACAGCTGTGCATTGTGTGAGTGCTGGTTTTTTTTTTATTTTTTTTTATGTTTCTTTTATCCGAAAATAAAACATTTTAGAAAATAAATCTATTTCTCTATAACTTATTGTTGTTTAAAATGTTGTTAAATATTTGTAAGTTACGCGTTAATTTTTTAATTTAAAAAGGTAGTCAATCGATGGAAACTCGATGGTCCATCCATAGCAACTGGTAGCCATGAATGGACCACATTCTAAAATATTTATTTCTAATTTTCATTATTTATTGTGTATATTTATCATAAAAGTGAATATTATTATTAAAAGAGAAATATACTGAGAAATTGTTCCTATAATTAACGTGAAATTTGAGTTCGATCTCCTTTCTAAAAAAACCAAAAACTGTTATGTGGTTCATTGCCGGTAACCTTCCCCTACATGATTGTGCTACAGTAAAATTTTAATATTAATTATGTAAAAGGTAATTCAATAAATATGTGATATTTATCAAGATCTATTTACTTAATCTTGTACAACAAAAGTCAAAATTTGACTGAATCACTGAAAAATATGACTTTTTTATGAGTAGTCATACCGCACTCTACCGCGGACCACCACCGAGGCTTTCATTCATCATGGGCTACCTTTTGGTCCGTGTACCACCGGTTGGGAACTACTGTGCTAGACAATATTGAGTGCAATTCATTAATTTGCTTCCGTACAGAAAATTTGTTCTCAAACTTTTGCTAAGAAAAGCCTTCGCCTTTGAGTTTTAGTATTATTCAAAAGAAATCATACGAAAAGAAACATTCATATGACTGCTACTTTTTGGCTTTCTAAATTTCACTTTTCTGTTTCAATTTCAATTTTTATATTTTAACCAAAAGAGAAGAACCACATTAAGCAGTTTTTAATAATAAAACATAATTTGTATACATACATCGCTTCAATCTCTTTTATTCTATCTTTTTAACGGACTCCCTGATTGAGTAGATAGGAGTAAAAGTTTCATTAGAAGTTTGACATGCCAGACAAGCCCTACTACGCGAAAAAATAACCACAATCCGGGTTAGTTTATAATTCAAAAAATAATAATAATTAGTAATAACGCCGTAAAATGACTTTTAAAATAATAAAGAAGTATGTTATAGTTCTTAAGAGTCCATCAAGTGTAATAGTTATAATGCTATTCTAACCAAAATCATTACAACTAGAGTTCACCATAAGCTCTTTCAGCCTTAAATAAACTTTAACTGCTGATAATTTTCAGGCTATTATTCAATGTATTTCTTAACTTTTATCTATAAGGGTTAACCCCAGTAAAAGACAAGTCAGTTTTTGCTTTTGTAAATGATATATTTTGTGGTTTCTTGTATGTTCGCAAAATATAAATTAAAATTATTTGTCGCTGAATCATCCATAAAAACATCAGTAAGTATTGTTGAATTTGTAAATTTGGTCAATGTTCATTTGAAAAAAAAAAACTTCTATTGTTGATATTAATCATATATTTTTTCTATAAATGATGTAATGATATCTTTATAATGATATATTTCAATAATATGTAAAATATTAATGTATAAAGTAAATCTTTTGCATTGCTTTTGGTGAATGATCATTTGTTATCATATTTTATGATGGTTGAAACGTAGAAGCTTGACTCACTATGTTGCCTTTTATCAATGAGATTATTATCATACACTGAGGTGACAAAAGTCTTGTGATAGTGAAATGAAAGTATACAGATGGTAATAGTGTTGCGTACAACACGTATAACTGCGCCGTGCAATGATAGAGCTTTCATTTGCATTTAAGTGATTTACAAAAGAGTTTTAGAGATATTTGAAGAAACGCTATTGGTTTCAACTGGGAAATGTTGGAATTAGACGCTTTTTTCGCTCGGGGTTTTCAGTGGAAACCAAATAAACAAGCTTCTTTACTAATAATAAAGCTGAACGTCTCTCTGTCCGGATCTCTCTCTGTCTGCCAGGATCTTTGTGACGCGCATAACGCCTAGATCGTTCGGCCTATTTTCATGAAATTTGGCACAGAATTAGTTTGTAGCACGGGGGTGTGCACCTCAAAGTGATTTTTCGAAAATTCGATTTTGTTCTTTTTCTATTCCAATTTTAAGAACATTTTTCCCGAGCAAAATTATCATAAGATGGATGAGTAAATTACCAAGTTATCACAACGTGAAACCGTAACATGGGAAAACCAATTGGCGGGAAATTCATCATACATTATTTGTAAATATACTGGCGAACCAAAAGGCCTTTTAATTTTCTACTACGGGCAAAGCCGTGCGGGAGCCACTAGTGTACAATAAAGCTAACATACAATAAATGACAAAAATACAAAAAAAAAAGAAAAACCAGCAGTATAACTGTCTCTTTGGTGATCAAAATATATAACTAATTAAAAATAAATTAATATTTGCGTTATTATTTTTTGTGTGTGCAGCATGTATTAAAGTTCAACCTTTGATATTTTAGGTTTGCTTTGGGTATAAAACAGCTGCACAGAATAATTTAACAAGGCCAATCACCTTTTAAAAGCGATTTTATCTATGCCATGAACAAACAGCAGAATTTTCTTTCCACTTTTTAAGGTTGGAGTATACGAAGTAAGGCTTTTCGGTAATCTCCGCTTGTGTCTTCTGCCACATCTTCGGCCAAGTCTTTTTTGAACAACTTAATGTATGCTTCTTTGATATCTTCCAGATCAATCTGTTAAAATAATAAGAAAAACTCATGAATGCAAATGATAGTAGTCCGAAACTAGAGACTAAAAAAAGAAAACAGAAAGGAAAATAACTGTAGGGTCATTGCGCGAAAACTCCGCCATTTTGTCCCGCACGTAACAACTCATATATTTCATTAAAAAGTAATAATTTTAAAAAGTAATGAACAAAAATATTTTGCTGAAGAAATTACACATACACATTTGTGATTTCTTAAGCAGTAAAATTTTTTTCATTATCCTTTTAAATTATTATTTTTAATTAAATATATGAGCTGTCACATAAGGAACAAAATGTGTCTTTTCCCGTGAAATAGCTCTTCAAACAATGAATGCAGTAGTTCTGATGTAAGTTTTTTTTTTCTTTTGTATAATTATTGAAATGAAACAATTTTTTTATATTATGCGTCATAGCTCATTGCTATTTTAATGTAGGGGAAATGGGGGCGCATGTGGACATAGTATGCTTTACTAACGTAAATTCAAGGAAAACTCTTGGAAAAATCTCAAGTAATGGCAGTACCAGTCATACCGCTTGATCGAATTTTTAGAGCAATCGGCCATTTTATGTTTCTTCGTGACAATTTTGTTTTATCAAGTGTTGTATATAATTTTATCACAGTATTTTTCATGTTAAAGTACATGTTTAGCAACTAATAAGCTAAGCTTAGTTACTGCAAACCATTATATGAACATTCAAGTAAATTTATGAGAGTGTTTAAATTTTTTTATTAAATTAAGAATTTCTTATTCTTGCAAGTTAGTTGTAAAGCAGATGATTGAAGGACTTCCTATTTCCTCTCCGTAACAATAATATTAGTGTACAGGATATTATAAGCGTTGAAAAGAGTGGAAATATTTATAATTCTTCTTCTTCTTCTATAATCAGCAAGTAAATGCAATGTTAACTATTGTTATCATCATCATCATAATTATTATACTAGAAAATCGACCGTCATGGTATGACGGGTGAAAGTTTGCTTCTACATTTCAACGCAGCCATTGCCTGTTTGGTGATATTTTGGTAGTTTTAAGTTTCATCCCTAACTCCAGTGGATTAACCCTTAACTCCAGTAGATAGCGGTCATTGTTGACCGTTCTTTCGTTTCTTCATTCTCCTGAAATGACACAGTCTTACCAATAAAACAGTTAAGTCACCGGATCGAGTTCAGCCATGCCACAACAAAGATTTTCCCTGCATGTTAAACTCTACCAAAACATATTCGCAACTCAAATAAACTTTAGGGAGCGCTGCAGCCACTGTCTAATGGCGGATGAAAAAGGTAAAACAAACAAATGCCGTAACTTATAATTTGCTTTGAAGCTTAATGAATGACAGTAATTTTTCATCGTGTTTGTGGGAACCTTTCTTTTCTATTCTTCTGAAATATCATTACATCATAAACCGTCTGAACCCTGTAATTTACCCCAAAGAAAACACGTGGAATGGAATGTTTTACCTTTTTCTTTAGTGTTGTTAATCGCCACAAGGTAGCGTATTCGAGCTCTGGAGTTGCGAATTATCAAATTATCATGCCTTGGCGCGAATTTCATTGTTGAAACACGCGGGTTACTTTATCATCGGCAATTATTTATATGAAGATATTCATTTATTTCTCTTTTTTTTCATTTATTTATTTTTTACTTAAATGGTTGATCGATTAGTTATTGTTATATAAAACTTACAGCAAGTAAAAAGACATAAAATACTTTCATTTAATTAAAAACTGAAGCTAAAAATCATTTTAAAATACATTATCATACTTTGTATGAAGCTTAAAAAAAATAACAATAAGAATAATCTTTACGGAACAAAATATTATTTGTAGTATGTAGTCTTATAACTTTTTTTTTTTTTTTTTTTTTGTTAATCCAGTGATCAGAGCATGCAACGAAACCTTAAAATTTGACAGTTATATATTTGGAAAACAATCTTTTACTAATGATATAATTGTTGTGCAATTTAAACGGGCACAGTTACAGCTTGCAAACCTTTCAATGTAATTTGTATATGCATATACAGTGGACTCTCTTTATTCTGGGCACTCATGGTACCGAACAAAAGTGTTTAGATTACGGGAGTGTTCATTATAGAGGGAGACTGTACTCTTTTGCGTAAGAGTGGGCTATGTTCAGTACTTTGCCCAGTGAGATATACCGGTAACTGAAGTAGAGGTGTTTAACTTTGAGTTGGTGGTTAGTGCAATGTCTAATTCAACTAAAATCTTGCATTTTTTTTATTTCTCTTTTAGCTTAAAAAGTCTAACGTAACATTCAACAATAAAATATTACTATACAGCTTTTGGTACAAAACATGAAAAAAAAAGTTATTTTAAATCTGTTTTTGCATTGTGTATCCTCAAGCAAGGTATAGTGGTGGTAAAAAAAAAATGCATCACTCGCGCCGCAAAGGAGAGAAATATCATCCCCACTGCATTTAACACACAGTCAAGCATCCCGTATCCCAGATGACTTGGGGGTGCATTTCTGATCAAGGAGTTGGTGGGCTTCACTTTGTGCAAGGAACAGTACACGCTGAAGTATGTATTAGCATTTTGAAGGAGAAATTGCTTCCTACACTGTCCGGGATCACTTTACTTCAGTTCCAAACGTCATTTTCCAGGATGATTCTGCTCCGTGCCATAGGGCAAAACTGGCAAGTAACAATTTAAAAACCTTTATAATGCCATTAGACTTAAACTGACATGGGGTTAAGTAATTTTTTTCTTTCTCTAAACTCACACGCAGGTTCAGAAATGGAAAAATGAGCATGGGGTCAGCAGTTTGCCATGACCCGGAAACAGCCCCAGTCTACTTAAACAAATATCGGATTCCTGCTGTTAAATGTTTATTTCATAAGTTTTGCAGAATTTCACATACATTCATCGTTAATTGGTCGACCAAAACTTCTCACATAATCCCATTGTTGTGAAAATGCGAGCGTTTTTTTTTTTTTTTTTTACCAGCACTGTATGTCCTATCATTCAAATGAAAATGTTTCCAGGTTATTCTCCAGCCACATTTTGCATAAAGGTAATCATACGTTCAAGATCTTGAAAAAAACTTGATACAACGGCTGAATTCTTGAAATATAGTTCAGTGACAAAAATTTCAGGCTCATATTGCTCAACTGAATGATTTCAGTAATCATCTAGAATGCAGTAATATCTAAAAAAAAATATTTTTCCTCTTCCTCTATCCATTTTCTCTTTAATGGCATTCAATCAGTGATAAAATCATGAATGTATTTTAGGCTTTTCAATTGATTCTTAAGAATTCCCGAGCACCGATTGTGAACATGTTCATGGAGGTAGGAGAGGTGATAGTTGAAGATGATTGAAAATGGCGTTCAACCACACACACACATAATACCGTGATGTTCATATTATAGGGTGTTCAGAGTGCAGAGAGGTCAGCCTATGTTAAGTCTGTGGACTTTTGCCAGGACCATCCAAATGTGTTCAAAATATCGTGGAGTTCACATTAGAGAAGTGTTCAGATAGCGGGAGTCCACTGTATATATTTCATATTAAGGAGTTTTTCACGACATTAGTTCTACATTTTTAATCGGGTACATATGTGACTCAAACTTGTTCACATATGCCCCCTATAGGGGCATATGCGAACAATTGAAGGTAATTTTTAAAAATAAGAAATAAAGACTTTGAAAATCTCAAAATTTAGTACTCAAAGAAAAGACTATTCAGTCATACAGCCATATTTGATTTGAGAAATTGATAATATTTTTTTGAAAAATAAATAAAGAAAGAAATTTGTTCACATGTGCCCCCTTTTCCCCTAACACTATCGGTAAGAATTTAAATAACGCTTAAAAGAAAATACAATACTTTAAAAACTGGTCATTCTTAATAAGTGACTTTAAATTTAAAGAAAAAAAAAAGAAATCCTACCTCTGATCTTGAAACTAATATTCGAACTAATGCTGTATCGTCCGTTCCAAGGCCTTTCAAGCATTCCTTCAGTTGCCTTGCAAAATATTTATTCTTATTCTTGATGCAATACACTAAAACAAAACATTATTAAATTCTTATTAATATCTTACAAAACATAACAAGTCAAAGCAATAAGGAACTATCCATACTTTTTTGACTGACGAACTGG
This sequence comes from Uloborus diversus, assembly GCF_026930045.1. Taxonomy (NCBI): domain Eukaryota; kingdom Metazoa; phylum Arthropoda; class Arachnida; order Araneae; family Uloboridae; genus Uloborus; species Uloborus diversus. The sequence continues at coordinate 144,146,381 of NC_072732.1, forward strand.
AAATTTTTAAATTATTAAAGTTGCAGAGAAGAATGTATGGTTGAGATGAGAAACAGTTATTGAAAAACAATTTGGATTAATCAAATTGATAATAGTTACTGTTAGAACAATTAATTTTAACTTTTCAACGTCATTGATAAAACCCATTAAAAATAAGCAAGCAAGATCTGAGCGTTCGATGTTATAGCGCACCTCAGAATTGTTGGCACTCTGTGGAAGAAACAAAAAATGGAATTCGTAAGAAATGAAGAGGGCAGTAAATGCTATAAGCAAAAAGGAATTCCACAATGTGATTATTAACTCAAAGTTTAGGCACGAGTTTTCAGCTAAAACTTATTTATTATTGTAAACGAACATTATAGCAACCCATGCTTGTCTGGTTTTCATTTGATTTTGAAGTTGTCGTGTCCAAGGATGTGTGACAACAATCCTGACGCGCACTACTATACATCATTTAGATATCTTTATGTATTATATTTGTCGGGATGTCTGCGACGCGCATAGAGCCTAGACCAGCGGATTTTCATGAAATTTGGCACAGAATTAGTTTGTAGCATAAGGTGTGCAACTCGAAGCGATTTTTCGAAAATTCGATTTTTTTCTTTTTCTAGTCCACTTTTAAGAACATTTTACCGAGCAAATTATCATAACATGGACGAGTAAATTACTAAATTATCATAACGTGGAACCGTAACATTGGCGAGCAAATGAACATAGCAAATTGGCGAGAAATTCATCATCCATTATTTGTAAATATACAGGCGAACCCAATGACCTTTTAATTTTCTACTATGGGCAAAGCCGTGCGGGCACCCCTAGTCTTTAAAATAAACCTAATGTTTGAGTTCATAAATGATTACCAGGTCACTGAGTGCATACCTATTGACAGTAATGCGTCTTCTGAATCTCCTGCAAATTCTGACCTTATAGCCGAGCTTAATGAGTGGCCACCAATCCGCTCGTAAGCTTCAAGTGTAGCTTGCAGTTGAGACGGACTTCTGGAGCATAGGATATTGGTGAATACTTCTCTGTCGACACCAATCTGACCTACACCACTCTGCAATTAATGAAAAAGTATAAATGCTACTGTAAAAGATTGAAAACTGGTAAATGTCGACATTCGCCTAGCAAAGACATCGGCGAAAGACCGAATATTTTCAGTGCATCACCGGTGAATGTGGAAATTCTCCAGTTTTGGTCTTTCACAGTAACATTTTTGTAACGAGCACATGAAACACTCATTATAGCCTAAGTTAAAATGATTGAGGGATTAAACTTTCAAAATTAGCTTGGTGGGACATGAAAAAGTAGGACGTAACAGGGGACGTGAGGTCTCAGAAACCGCTATATTTAAAAAATTCTTAAAACTCGTTTAATTAAGATACATTCCTGTAATTTGCCTCAGATGTTCTTTGAACTTTTATTAGCACGGGGAAAAATATTTTTGAACTTTGAATCGAAATATACCATTTCCGAGGAAATTTTGCTAGAGTCTTAAGATTTTTCGAGAAAACCATATGCTGCAGTAAATAACTAACTACGCGTAATGAAAATGTATCTATTTTTTAATAATGATTTCATTTTAGTTGCTTAATATATACAGAACATTTTAGTGCCAGAAAATTGATTATATCAAGTTACGGGAAAATTTTGGCAGCCCATTAACTATTAGTATTTTGCGTCGTATTTCAAGGAATAATTCAGCCTTTATTGTCCCTAAAACATCATTGCGTAACATTTGTGAACATTTCTAACAACTCTCAGCGTCAGCTAGAATATTTTGCATCTCTTCCGCATAACGCGGATAAGATAAATGAACCTATATCCGCGGCTTTAACGTTAAGAGCCTAATGTCTACTACTGCCGAAAATAGTAACACTGAAGGGGAGGTTCGGTCTCTCATACCGCTTCTAAAGAATGCAATTAAATTTAAAACCTGATGCACTCGCCTAAAGATACTGATGAGCAAGAGGGGTGTTCAAGGTCACAAAACAAAAAGCTATTGGAAAAAACCATTCAATCGGACTGAAAATAAAATAAGGGTGATCGGATGAAATTTTGAACGGTCTGTGAGACCGCACCTCCCCTGTTAAGGGTTAAAACCGTAATAGACTCTGAAAAAAAAAGTATCCTCAGTGATCGAATGGAGAGTTATTCTTTTTAATCAGATAGATTAAAATTGAACTCTTATGTCTAGGATAACTTTGAGTTTTTATCTACAGGATAACTCCAAAAATGAATTCTTGTTTCTGTACTTATTATGAATGGAAGTATATCTTTCATACTTGTAATATGGTTCTGTCATACTAGGTACGTATATATAATTACTGCATTAGTTTACTGCTCAAGTGTGGCTGCGAAAACTGCGCGATACTTTTTGACAGGGTTCTTGAATGATGGCGGTCGGATATACCTGGATAATTCTCCAAAAACCTGACATTTTCCAATCACAATTTTTTTTAAAAATAAAAATGCTGAAAAAAATCTGAAAAAAAATTATACTTACTCTTTGTTAAGAACTTATTAAGGGGAAAATAGAGGGAACTCACTTTATCTATGCTACACCCTCAAAAGAGGGGGTCAATTTTTCATACAGCAAGAAACTGATAAGCAGCACAAGGAGAGTTACAAAATGAATTTCTTCATGGGTTATTTAGAATGTAACTATAGTAATAAAGAAATAACTGAAGCCTAAATAAAAAAGTATGGTTATTAAATGACAGCACAAAATTAATCTCCCTTAATTGACACCCCCAATTTCTTCGAGTACAAGTCTCATATAGGTTTTTCCATATTATTCACTTTGAATAGCTTACACTCCGAATAACGGACATTCATTTCAACGAAAAAAAATCGATTGCTACATAAAAACTTTCTTTAAATTAGCCATGCACAGTATGATAAAATTTACGAAAAGAAAAGCTACCTTCTCATTACCTGTGAATCGTTTTATGGTTCAGAAATAAACATAAAACAAAAAGGGAATCAGCATTATTAATAACATATATTTTACTTTTAACTTACAGCAACTGTGAAATTTATACCAACTTCACTTACCTACTCGAGCAACATTTAGATAAACAAATGTCTAACCAATAAATCTCTTTTGGAACGCTTCATCTGAACAACAACAACAAAAAAGGATAAATAAATAGAATTATTCCACTGATACATTTTTTATTTATCGTTTGCCAAATTTAACTTTCTTTTTTTCAATCAATCATATTTTCAAACTATGTAATGGAAAGAAACACGTCGAGTCCCGACTTACGCGAGGGATGCCTTCCAAGACTCCTCACGTAAGTCGAAATTTCGTGTTATGGAAAAAAATATGCATACAAATTTTTTAAATCATACCAAATACTTTTAGACACTTATAAGCACCCCTCAAACTGCTCTAAAGCATTCCTTAACCATACACTACAGTTTCTTGCATAAAGAATTAAACATTTACTATATTTAAAAAATAAAAAAAAAACTGTTATTCAAAATGAAATACTTTAAGATGAACAAAATTAATGATCAATGGGAATGAAAGACATAAAATAAAAAACACGGTACGCACAACATGTAGTAAAATTTAAATGATGCACTATAATAGTACAGTAGATACAGTAATTATATTTAAGAGTTAAAAAATGAAGATAGTGATGATTTATGCTCCATGATCAGATCGTTATTCTTATCTAATACATTTTTTAAATACGTTTGCTTCGCCTTTATAACGTTTCAATATGTGGCAACATCTCCCCTTCCTGATCTCTTTATTAATCCACAATATAAGAGCAGCTTCCATTTTCATAATATTTATTGCTAAACTTTGCAAGCTTCAATATTGAAACTTAGTTATGAACTTTTACGGATATCTTTTTGTTTTGACTTATTGTACGTATGGAAGATTCACTCGTACTTATTGTCGCGCTATACCGTCGACGTTTTGCAGTTGTTCAAGCATCTCGAGAATCTTAGCTTTTTTTTTCTCTTTTTTTTTTTAATCAAAAAATTTCTTTTTCTTCCCATATTCACAAAATTTAGATGAAGGTGACTCTAAGGTGCCATTATATTTCATCAACTTTTATATTTAGAATGAAAAAATTAAATAAATAAAAGATGCTGAGAGGTTATTTGATGCACTAGACTAGTTTGGTGTGGAAACTTTGGCTGTCAGTGATGCTTAAAGGGATGTAATAACATTCACGAAATGAATATTTAGTAACCAATAACGGAACTGATACTTCTTATAAAAAAATTCGTGTTGTGGGCGAAAAATTCGCGTTAGCTCTAAAATTCAATGCTCGTTAAAAATTCGCGTTATAACCATTTCGCGTAAGTCGAATATCGTTGTAACGGGAGTCGACTGTACTTCTATTCTACGAGATGCATTACCAATGCTTGAGATATAATGCTAGGAGATCTGTGATTGTTTTAGGACAAGAGTTTGACTTTTTTTTAGGACAGGAGTCTGACACTTTTTTTAAGACAGGAGTATGACAAATTCCATTTAATTTGCCTGTTACGTAGGCCCAGGAATATATTTAAGGTAAATAATATTATTTTTCTATTCTAACCTCTTAATTCAACCACACACTATGAGTAGAGTTAAAATTTTTCTTTATTTAAAACAGAAATATTGTCCAGGAGAATGACAGCGAAAATGTTTCATACCCTATGCTGAACTTCAAAATTTTAATGAGAACAGCAGACAAATCATAATAACAAAATACTCAAGGAATCCAACAAAATGGTGATAATAAACAGTTTTAAAGAACAGCAGATTAAAAATTCCCTTTTTTATCTATAATAATTGAACTCATTCCTAGGACAGAAGACTGACATGAAAACCTGGGGACAAAGTTTATAACAATGTACCTTGATGATTTAAATAATTAAATTTATTTAAAGAATGCTATTTTACGCCTTTAAGCATGCTTAATTTTGCACTACAAATTGAATTTGTGGAATGTTGATATAAAATTTTTAAATAATTTAAGTCCATTTGAAAAACGGATGGGGACAAGCCAAAAGTGTGACTTTCTGGTCATTTAAAAATTTGTGTAGAAAAAATTAAATGAGTTATTGTTTTAATAAAAGTAGATTAACATCATATAAGTTATTTCTATCTATTAAAAAAATTAAACACTTTCTGTGTTAAACAATTTTTGTGTTAAGCTACGGGGAAATAATATTATTAGGATTTTGAAGAATCACCCACCTGTCTTTTGTCTTAGCCAAAACCTGTACATGTCTTGGACAGATATTATAATAAAAAAAGGGGAACAATTTACAGTCAAAATTTGGAAAATTAGATTCTTTGAATATTTGTACTTTGTTTTTATCACAATTTAATTCCTGATTAAATTTATTTCACGTGCTAAGAAACGAGAAGATCAACTAAATTGTGTTGCAAAAAAGCAAAAACTAACTTTCATATGATTATTTTGATGCTTCACGTTGTAAACAGAAAAAAAAGAACTTCAATATGCATTTGGTTAATGGACCGGTTCTAAGCATTAAATTCAAAAATGTTTTTAGTTCCCAAGAAAATTTAATATTTCAGAATAAAGATAATTTTAGAATATAAGTAAAATAGATTCCTATTGAGGAATCAATTACAAATAAAGTAGTTTAACTTACATCAAACAACCTTTGTGCATCTAGTTCTGCTAAGTCAAAATCGATTTCGTTGGTTTCCTCCCTCTCGGCTGTCAATAAAGATATAAGAAGCTTTCGAAAATGTCCACTGGTGTCCTCATATACCCAATCTTCCAGATCTTTGTTGTACCCTGAAATATTTTTTTAGAATCATAACTAGTCATAGTGAGCATTCTTTTTCATAAAAAATGAAATTAAAATCTTCTTTTTGAAAGCAATAGTTTTAGGTTCAAATTAAGGAATTTAACGTGATAAGACCCATGTACGCAGTGCATTTCCTTTTCTAAAACATTCTCAGTGTAAGGAAATAGTGTGAATCGCGAAGAAAAACGTCTGCACAGGCTGATTTTAAAAACTAGTGAATAAAAGTTTAAGTAAGATTCCAAGTGAAAATTGTGAAGGGGTTATCTTGTCTAGCTCTCTCTCTAGTTATCGGTTTGCATCAGTAGTATCCAATGAAAATCCTCCATGGCGGTGCTCTCCTCCTCCTCCTCCAAAAATAGATCACTCATCAATTTGTGGGGCAAGTAATCAGTCCTTTAATATCTTAGGGACATTCTTAATTCTCAAAAATTAAAATTCTCTATTTTAACTAATCAATTGATATCATTTAAAAAGGAAACTTTGTTACAATAAAGAGAAAAATAGAAAATGTGCCTTGAGAAAATATTTATTTCAGAAATTGATTTCTTCGGGAGAAACTAATAATTCTAAAATTTGAACTCGATCAGTAAGCAACAGCTTTGGAAGCATCGATACTTCTGCATTATCATCGTGTCACCATACGATATCCTCTTTTTTACTTTTCACTCCAGGGTCTCCTGTATCTATCACTATTTGTGGTTTAACAAGTTGAATGGGACACTGAAGACGACTCTGATTTTTTGATCCAGATCAGAAACCGAGCAATCCCTGGTCCAGCACCCTCAGAGTTATCGTTTCACTTGGAAGCCTTTGTGACCACGAGCATATTTAGTGTCCCTCGGTCACCATTAATGAAGACGGTGGATCTTCGACAGGCTAGGTTTGAGCCCGGGACCCTCCGGTCACGAGTCCAATGCCTTACCGATCAGGCCACAACGGCCCTACAATATCCTCTTGTAAACCAAGCTGAACCATCGTCGAGTTACCTATAAAATTAAGCATTTCCCAGTTCTTTTTGTATAATAGCAAATTTGGCAGCAACTTCGCTTTAAATGGACTTCAAAGATTCCTTTGTTACATACTATTTTTTTAAATCAACAATAGCATATTACTTTCAATATAATTATTTTAAGTTCTTTATTCATAAAACTTTACTATACAAATTGCAGATAAATTTTTAAACTTACTTTGTTTGAAGCATGTTCTTATTTCTTCGATTTCCTGTAAAAAAAAGTTTTGTTTTTGAGTTTTCAAACTGATGTGTGAATAAAGTGAAAAAATTGAAAGTTTATCACTTTTTTTCTAATACTAATTGTGTGCTCAGTTTTGCTCACGCAATGACCAACTATGTAGTTAATATTAAGGTTTCGATCACACTTATAAAAAACGAACATTCCGTAATGTATAAATATCAGTACATCAATAATGAATAAACCTATTTCTAAGGGATTTTTTTTTTATTTCTTTTATTTTACTTAGATTTATATTTTAAATCTTATCACTAACATTAGTCTGCTTTTGCAAGAAAACTAAAATGTATGAAATTATGTATTTATTCTTGCTATTAATAATGCTAAAGGTTTCCGCAGTTGCTTGTTAAGTTATAAAGATTATAAATCCAGATGAAGCTAGAAGTGTTTTAATTCAAAATAAAATATTCTTTTGAGAGTATAATAGCTTCTACAAACCCTATTGTGATATGTGCAGAGAATTTCAATGATTGACTTTTCATCAGTACCAATTCCCTATAAAAGAAAACAAAATTGAATGCAAACGAGCAGTTGATATACTACAGATGCTCTCTACAAGCTTTAAATTTCAATTGTATACTCAATATTATATACTGAAAGCTAATAATTTTATTTTATCACGATTATAAAATATACCTTCACAGCTTCGTACAAACACTCTGATAGAAACACAATCTGGGGTGTCAGCAATGCTACACAAAGATCTTCGAAATTTCCTCCGAGCTCTGCTTTTATATCTTCTATGAGGTCCTGATAAAAGAAAATAAAAAAGTATAAAAAAAACAGCTTGCAATTCTCAAAACAGTTTTTTTTTCCCAATATTTCTCTGTGTAAAAGCAAAATTATTACCCACCCTTCCATATAAACTTTTGTATTTTCGCTTGATTTCTTGCCTCTGAGAATTTGAATGTGTAACTAGTACATCGATGATAGCTCTTTCATCTGTCCCTAAGATGAATGAAAATTATAAGTTAACTAAACTGTTTTTAAAAAAGGAAATTCATTTAATAATAAATAAGCCTCGTTGAATAATATCCTCTGAATACAATTTCTAATGTAATACTGTCTGACCACGCATCGTATGAAAAGGCAAACGTCCGGTTTACAGGCGGAAATGGACGCATCTATTAGTTTTTAGGGATGTCAGGGTTTGCAGATGCATTTTATCCGCTAAATTAAGCAGAGTCTTATTCAAATGAGCGAAACACGCGCATCAAATTTTTATTTTTCCCCCTCATTCAAATACACTCATCTTAACTGGAAGATTGCCAATTCCATACAATCCGTGGTTGGATTGTACATGTTTTCTAAAGGTTTTGTTGTGTTCAAAGAATACTAGCTAAAAAACTTTAATCAGACCCATATTACAGTAATTAATTAAACAATGATTCAGTTTCTTTTTATTAAACTGCTCCACTAATAGAAAATTTCCTTGAGTGTTGTCTAAAATTAAGAAATAATAACTATTAAATGCATTTAAAAGAATTATTGCATATTAAAACGTAGGAAAAGCAATTTCACCAACTTAAAATATAGTTTCTAATCAGTAATTTCAGAATTATTGAGTGATGTAATGATCTGTGTACAATATTCGCAACTTTTTGTTTAATGGAGGGTAGACTTTTTTTCATAACCTTGCCAAGGGAGTAGCCACTGGGCCTACTGTCTTTTAAAAGTAGGCCGAGTGTCCAGTCAAATACACTAAAAATCTTGAAGTACCGCAAAGTTAACCAACTTGGCTAAAAGTTACCATATGTAGCTAATTCATTTCGAAAAATGAAACGTATTACCTGTTAATTGAAAAATTAGAATTGTTTGTGTTGTGGAATGGATCAAATGTCAGTTCGTTAAAAAAAAATTTAAAAAAAAAATATTTACTGGAGTAATGTCAGGCAGTTGCATAAAATATTCCTCATCTCATATCAATTATAAATTTATCTTCTATAAACTGTTGAGTATTATGTCATTCTATTTATCTTTCAACGTTAGTTTAAGTCGCCATTTCCGAAATGGATAGCATTACAAAAAAAACTCTGTAAAAGTTGTTTCTCAGTCAGTAGAATCTCAGTGCTAAGAAAACAACCTCTTCTCGCTATTTCATATGCAAGAAACAGAGATTTGGACAAATATTTAGCCATTACTTCTAAAGCTATAGTTCAGTGTAAAGTGTGCTATATTAGACACTGATTACGATTAATTAACTCAGATTATAATTCATTGTATTCGTTCAAAAGGACATTTATTACCAATTCAATAACAAGGTTGAATAATTTGTGCTGTGGAATTAATAAGATCTCATTTCATTGAAAAAAAAAATCTATAGATGCGAAAAGAATTCTGAGAGTAAAAAAATAATAATAATAAAATAGTAATATTGATAACAACAATTTTTAATATTTTAATAATAATAATCTTTATAGATAAAAGGCTACTTCTGTCCGGATGTCCGGGGTAAACTTCAAAACTACTGGACGAATTTTAACCATTTTTTCACCATAGATAGCTACATTATCTGGGAACAACTTAGGCTATAATTTATTGCTAAAAAACTTAGTTTAAAACGTCGTGATCGAAAACAGTAAATGTCATGTAATTTCCACACTAAATGATTAAAGATTAAACCCATTGTTTCAAAAATTCGTTGCCTTACAACATCAATATTAAAAGTAATCATAATGTAAATTTTGAATCAAGGCCTCTTTGGAGCAAGCATGACATTTACTGCTTTTTTAGGAATTGTACCCTCATCTTTATACATAAAGGGCTACTTCTGTCCGGATGTCCGGGGTAAACTTCAAAACTACTGGACGGATTTTAACCATTTTTTCTTTATACATAAAAGGCTACTTCTGTCCGGATGTCCGGGAAAAACTTCAGTGGAAAACAGTAAATTTCATGTAATTTCCCCATTAAATGATTAAATTCGCAACTCCAATAAACTATAGAGGGCGCAGCAGCCACTGTCTAATGGCGGATGAAAAAGGTAAAGCAAACAAATGCCGTAACTTATAACTTGCTTTGACGCTTAGTGAATGACAGTAATTTTTCATCGTGTTTGTAGGAAGCTTTCTTTTCTATTCTTCTGAAATTACATTACACCACAAACTGCTTGAAGCCTGTAATTTACCCCAAAGAAAACACGTGGAATGGAATGTTTTACCTTTTTCTTTAGTATTGGTAACCACCGCAAGGTAGCGTATTCGAGCTCTGGAGTTGCGATTATAAAACCCATTGTTAGAAAATTTCATTGCCTAACAACATTAATATTAAAAGTAATCATAATGAAAATTTTAAATCAAGGCTTCTCCGGAATAAACATGAGTTTAAAGTCATTGAAACATTTGGAAACTCTACTTTTCGCACCCTTAAAGAAACATAGTAGAGAGCTTTTTTCTTTTGTGTGTGTGTACTATTTAATTAAATAATGCGTACGATTTCTTTAGTGATCTTTGTTTTTGTTAGTTCACATTTTCGAACTTCTTCAAATTTTTACATGCTTAAATTCGTGCTTTCGTTTCTAAATGAATATTCGTTCGTTTTTTATATTTATTGCTATTTTACTTTTATGGGTAAGGAAGAAGCTCGATTTTTAATCACGTTAAAGCGATGTGTTTTGAGTTCTTTCAGTTAAAACAGAAAACGAAAGAAAGTAGCGACTATTTCTTACAATTATTACTGACTCAGGCAACGCCGGGTATTTTTGCTAATATGAAATGAAGCGAAGACAAGAAAAATAATCAATAAGACGTGGAAACTGTTATCATCTGCAATAAATTATAATTCGATTCAATTTTGAAAAAAAAAACGTATAAGCAATGGCTCACGTTACTCGCTATCTACTAACGGCAACACTGAGATCTATTCGTTACATAAAGCAAGAAAAAAAAGGAAAGAAAGAAAATAACCTTATTTTTTTTCAATAACACACACACACACTTCAGATGGAGTTAGAGAAAAATTTCGTTCTATTTGTTTTTCAGTGCCAGTTTGAGTTGCCAACATCGAAGTGAATGCTAGTTACCAAAACAAAAGGGGGGGGCGGGGGGGGGGGGGGGGACTCTGTAAAAGTTGTTTTTCAGTCAGCGGAGTCTCAATGCTCGGAAAACAACCTACCCTCTCTGCTTTCTGTTATTATTGCTAAGAATAGTGATTTGGACAAATATCGAGCCGTATGTAGTCTGACATTTGTTCGGAGTAAAGAACAAAAGGAAAAAATATATTTTGCAAGAATGAAATGATGAAAAAGGCGAGGTTTGATGCATAGGGAGGATTGATACATTGACAATTTTCTCAACAAATGGCGCTAGAAATCACTCTAATGCATGTGATAAACTTTATTTATTACAAATATCTATTTGATTGAAAATTTAAGATTTGTGGAGCTATTGTTTTTTCTTCATACATAATGTACATTATGAAAGTTATTTTTATAAAGGTTAGTTTTGCTACAGAAATAAAACAAAAAGTGGAAAATTTGAATAAGACAGTATAGAGAGGAAGGAAGCATAAATAGTGGAGAGAAATGATACAGTAGTATTAAAATAATGTTTTAAATTGTAAAATTCTATACATATCTATATTATACTCTGTTTGCATACAGATATATTGATAAATACAGATTAGTAGTTTATATTAAACGTTTCTGAAAATGGAGTTTTAGTTTTGAATCATTAAAACTTATGTTTTCTGATGTATATTTATTCAACAAAAAATTTAGTAGATTACAAAATATAAAAAAATACCCGATTTAAAAGTAAACAAAATTTCTAATAACATTTATTTCTCATGTAATTTGAAAAAATTGCCTATCTTATACAGTTATATAACAACTAAAAAGCAATTTTAAGGGAAAATAGTTCTATAGTTGAAGAGGAGCAAATTGTAAAAACACTAAATTCACTCAATGTTATCTATCAACACGAATAGAAGTGCTGACCCGTCTTTTGCAAAAATACTTTAATGTGAGTGAAAATATGTTAGGATTTTCCATACAAATAAAGTATCATTACGCATTTTTCTGAAAAAAAGAGGGGGGATTTGTATTATTTTTAAATGTGTAACTACTTTTTCTTTTTTTGTAATAAAATCTTTTTAAATCATACATCCATATGTGATTTTCTAAATATTTTTAGAGCAATGCTAAGAGTTGCATGAAGCATTAAATTGAACTGTCTACAATGTTTTTCCTATTTATGTAGCATTCTATCACACCTCTCTGGCAAGAGTATGAATCCATCCCAGCAATGGGGAGGTTTGATACAAATGTAAAAATTCAGAATAATTGAGATGATTTCTTTTAAATGATTATTTTTTGACTTTGTTGGGTTTTTTAAATTTTAATAAAAGGTGACTTCATAAGAAACATGACAAATTTCTTCAAAAAATATTTTTAAGCTTAAAAAATTACTGTAAAAAAGTATCATTCCTCCCCTACCTTCCCCATTTGTTATTAACATTTTAAGTATTGACTGAAACCTACTGATATCCCGTGCAGTAATAATTTATTTAATATTAGGCACGTTTTGATGTTAAATGTTTAATGCAATTTTTTAACTGCAAGTGGAGAGAAATGAATGGGGCAAAGTAAAATTCTTTCCTTTACTAATTCATTCATTAGTTAAATCACTTACGCATTCATACATTAATTCGTTTATTTATTCTTTCATATCAATTTATTTATCTATTAATTCATTCTCTGATTTTCATACTTATTCCCTATTTTATTCACTCTCTTATTTTTTTCTCATACATTAGTTTAATTATTTATTCGTTTTGTGTTCCATTACGTATTTATTTATTCATTCATGCCTTTATTTATTCATTCAGCTGATGAAAAAAAAAATTAATAATCAAATGGAAAATATTTCATTGGAAAAATGGAAAATATATCGCTAGAGAACATAGGATAGTTTTTACTTTGCACGATACAAAAAAAAGTGAACATTTTTCTTTACTTTTTTTTTTTAATTTAAGGTACCGATTTTTTTCCAAAAATAAAAAATATTTCATGCAAATTTTAGGGGAAAAAATACATTGTTGTTTCTTTATATACTGTAGTTTTAAAAACAAATTACCAGTTTGTTCATTTTTAAAAAGGCAAATTATCTTAACTGTTTTACTTTGTCCCACCTTCCTTTACTGCTCCTTAGACACTTTAAATTTTCTGTTCAAATCCGTAAAATAGTAAAAATTTTACTCTTACTGCTTACTCGACGAACTTTGGTCGAGGTCAAATTTTGTAACTTCTATTTTACACAATCATATTTTACATATTTATAATTATTATTATTATAAATATTTAATATTAGTAGTATTTTACAAACTATTGTCATAAAATAAAAATTTAAAACAAAATTTACATATTTTTTAGCCAATTAAGTATTTGTTTACCCACCTATACCTTTCATTGCTTTCCGAAGTTTGGCAGCAGCTCGTTCCGCATTGAAATTTTCAGCTGGTGTTATAGTTCCCTAAAAAAGTTCACTTTTGCAGTTAATTTAACATACAGTTCAAAATAATTCAATGATGCATGATTATTTAGTTTGATGATTTCACAAAAACATATAGAACTTAAGAACACAGGGTGATCGGAAAATATCTGGTCAAATTTTGAAGGGATTTTGAGGAGACGAATATAAAAGCATTCGCAATATATTGTGTGCCCCAACACGCCATGTGAAAGTTGCAGAGGGCGCTGTGCCGGGCAGTCATTGACGCAAAGGAACCAATGTGGTGTTACCAACGGTAACATTTTATACAGCGAACAAAGCTGTAATACAAGAAGAGATATAGCTAGGTTTTTAGAGCTTCAATTTCAAAAAATTGCTGTCTACGATCACGTTTTTAAGACTTCAGTTTCTAAATATTTCCGGAGGAGGCTATAAAACCTCTTCTGTCGCTATCATCACAGAAAAAAACGTTTAAAATTACCTTTATGGAACTTCAGCTTTGAAACATTTCTGAGGGGGAGTTCTGAACAACCCGTGCCTTTTCATAACGTCATCAAAGATGGCCTGCATCCGCATTTTTAAGACTTGAAATTCCAAAAGTTTTCCGGAAGCAAGCCCTCGATTTTCCACAACATCATTGCAGATCATCTAAAATTGCATTTTTGGAGCACCAGTATTGAAAAGTAACTGAGAGAGAGTACCCTTTCCTTGACTCTACCAAAGATGGCCAACGACTGTGTTTTAAATACTTCAATCATGAAATGTTCCAGAGAAGATTATCCGAACCTCCCTTCTCCTCAATATTACCAAAGATAGTCTAAAATTCTGTTTTTAGAACAAAGTTTCGGGGGCTAACCTAAAAAACATCCCTTTCTATGCATAAATATTAAACAACTTTATAAACTAACGAATGCATTCCTATTTATTAGGGTGTCCCAAAAAAAAAAAAAAAAAAAACGAAAGTCGGTTTATCAAGTCGCACACCCTCTTATATTTTTCCTTTTAGGTCAAAACAATTGTGAAATAAGTTTCATATAATTTGAACAATGGCAATCCGTGCTGATTTGCGCCCACACTTTCAGGCGCAAGTCGGTACGGGTTGCTGTTGTTCAAATTGTATGAAACTTTTTCCACAATTGTCATGACCTGAAAGGAAAAATGTAAAAGGGTGTGCGACTTGAAAAACCGACTTTCGTTTTTTTTGGGGGGGGGAGGGACACAACCTATTATTTACTCTCAAGTTTTATCTACAATTCCAAGTTTCGTTATAATTATTCCCCTTGTTTATTTCGTTACGTCCAGTACGAGGTATAGTAATAAAAATGCTCTCCTGCTATTGAAACCTTTCTTCTTCACAAGGAAAAAGGATCAATAAGTATCAAAACGACCTAAAATTAGCTCACGAGTTCTCAAGCGATTCAAAAGTTTTTTGAATTAGATAATGGATCAAGAATACTTGTGTGTATGTTTTTTTGTGCCGGAAAAGCTCTTATATAACTTCCATTTTGTCATTTCACATATTCTTAAACGATATTCTTCATTTCTTTAACTTTCTCGTTTTAATTTCATTAGTCACTCCCCCCATATAATGCATTAGTCATTCACCATACCACCCAAAATGATTGTCTGGATCCAACCCTGATCCCCCCCCCCTCTAACTTTTATAAAATTCTGCTTACACCACTAGATAACTGAAATGTATTCTGATACTCTTAGCTCACCTTTCACTTCATTGAGCAAAAAAAAAAAAAAACATATTTTACGAAAAAAACCAGTGCAACAAGCAATACAGAAAATATTATTATTATTATTATCATGATAACATGTAGCCTAAATTTGAAAATGGACAGTAAGGTCATTGCAAGGAAAAAGGTCAATAGTTATCACTCCAATTATATAATGGAAAACATTTTTAAAAGCCATTTTTTCTTATCATGATACCTAAAAAAAGAAAATCACAAAAAGCGCCTATACTTTCCCTTTCAACGTTCGATGTCATGTGATCTAATTACTTCAGTAACCCATTCTAATATTAAAAAAACTAACCTATTTGACAACATACTGTTCATAAGCCTATCCTACTTCCGATTTAATAGAACGATTTCCCTTGTCAGTGGAGCCGATATTTATCTCCATGGCAACCTGTTTTGTTTTCTTCTGAAACTATATCCGCTTAGCACTATGTCGTTAAAACGTAGGTAAAAGGAAAAAAAGGAGCTATATGTTGTGAAAAAGTAGAATACTTATTCACACTTTCACCCAGTGACGGTTTGAAGTTTGACAAATGGCTGCCAAGGGGAAGATTGAACTTGCTCCTGGTGCTTTTTAGAGGAACAGGAAAGTGAATGATCCTCACTGTAAATAAAAGTTCTTTCACCTGTCCACATAATGATTTTACTAGTGCAACTCAGACGGTATTACACTTTGCAACATTTTACACAATATATAATACATATATACAGGGTGTTCCGTTTTAGCCTGCAAGACCTTTATTTTCGCAACCGTTAGTCCTAGATGCATACTTCCAATTGCAAAAATGTTCAAAATCAGATGCAGAGTTAAGATATTGAAAGTTTGAAGCGAAAATAAAAATGAGTCAAAGAATACAAAAATTAACTTTTTATGCAGGCCCTAGGTCCCCTAACTAACACAGGGCAAGAGTGATTTTGGTGCTGGGGTTTTCGGGAAGTTTTTTGCTTAGAAGTTCTAATTTCTAAGATATAACATTTAAACATACATAAAACAGGTTGAAGCTACATCCATAGATCAAATAAAACACAAAACGGGGATTTTTTATTCTTATTGTATTGTACAAATAATAAGAGATTGATTACCAAACAGTACAATTAGGCTCTAATTTTTAAGAGCCTCAAAATGACTAAAATTGTAGTAGTCTTACTTAAGAAAACTTTACCTTAATTTTCTTTCATTTTCTTAAGTTTTCTCCTTTATTTATTTACCTTTTTGACGTGTACTTAAGTGTGGGATACTCTGCCTCCCAACAAATATTTTGAACGAGTGGAAAAACACCTCAATGGCCTTGAAATGGTGGTTCCATATTAATGTTTATGTTTATGAGGTTTGATTTCAGAGGACCCTACAAAAAATGTTTATTTCGGGTCACCCGCTATATTAATCAGGCCCTGAAAAATACTGTATTCAAAGATCCAGCTCATCACACATCGCAAGAAGCGAATATATGCAAGCCAAGAACTTACAAATTGACCTTTGTTGAAACGTTATTACTAAATTTGTCAAATTTTTACTACATCTGGTGAATTTTCCTTTAAGTTACTAGACTGCAGGGTGCAGGCTGACAATAGGGTAAATATGCCAGAAGCAATCCTTGTTTAAGAAGCCTACACTTGCTTTAGAAGTGCGCAAAATGGAGATAAAACTGCACATGTTGGGTAAAACAGCAGCATTTATTTAAAAAAGTAGAGCTGCTAGAGAAAAAACTAAATTCATATTTCGATTCAGAGCCCCAAGCATATCTAAAATCAGTTCTCAAACTCTGGGCACCAAAGAAAAAAATTTTTTGTTGGCCTGTGTAATATTTAGAGAAATAATCTCCATTGAAAACTATTACTGACACAAAATACTCGACATTTGTGCAACCAACACTCAAGGAGATATTTCAGTTCTAAGTTTTAAGGGGCCATACAGAAGATGAGATTGGAACTTATCGCCCTTTGAGAAGAATGACAGGTCGCCAAAGTAAGTAAAACAAGGTATTCATATTTTTCATTGCTATTCAAAAATAAATGCAAATGTTATGCAGTGATACGCAAAAACGCACTACAAAACCTCGAACTATTTGAAAAACCACACTCTATGCACACATATAATTTTAAGCACTTGTTAACCACTATATTTTCCCCTAAAAGGTGTTATTGACGGCGAGTGAAAAGTGGTGTAAATCACAAAACGCTGCGTTTTCTATCTCGGTGAATAGTGATCGTACTAATATCAAACTTTTTGTGTTGGAACTATTTTTCAATGGAGATCATTTCCCTAAATATAAGTTACAGGACCTGGAGTCCGTATAAAAGTCAAGTTTTGTGTTTTTTGTCTTATTTATATTTTCACTTCAAACTTTCAATATCTTAACTCCGCATCTGATTTTAAACATTTTTGCAATTGGAAGTATTCATCTAGGACTAACAGTTGCGAAAATAAAGGTCTTGCAGGTTAAACGGAACACCCGATACATACGTATATATATATATATATATATATATATATATATATATATATATATACAGTAAAATATCTTCAAGGGGCCGCAAATTTTGTTTTTTTAGGCACATATTTCTATATTGGTATTCGTTGTCACGGAATTTCACTGTATAATGATAGAATAGTAAGGTTAAAAGGAAACATGAGGTAAATGGAAACAAAGTCTTCCCACGCTTCTGGTAATTTCTGAAACTAAATTGGTGGTGAGTGAAGACATGGTTACGTACAGAAGACATTCTGAGAGTTTCCAAACAACTTTGTAGATGTCATCGTTGTTTGAAGATGAAATAGTGAAAAAAGTTGAAATTTAAAGTTTAGTGATCCTATATTTTCCTCTCCAATAAGTCTACAAACAACAGTAAGTTTCAACTAGTTTTACTTATCATGAGTAAAGTTACTAAAAACATTTAGTTATGAATTTTACCTACCCAGATATTTTTGATGTGCAGCTTGCTTCCATCAATTTCAGTAATTGTGAACTCTGCGATAAACGGAAACAACGAAGTTATTCATTCTTCCATTTTTTTTATTTGCGTATATATTTATTTATTTATTTGGAAGTTTTAATTTTGATTTAAATTACACTTTTGTGTAATCATGGTATGATTACTGAATAACCAGCTAGGCCGTGGTCCATTGGACAACATCGTAAGTTTTGACTAAAAGGGGGGGGGGGGTTTCCCAAAAAAAGTTTAGCCTTAGACCCCTCCCCCCATATCTAAATCAGATCCTGTGCGTATTTTACGTAAATTCATCGCACATTTTTTTTTTTTTTAATCACGATTGCTTATTGTTCTCACTTGACCGTCTTTGAGTTCTGGTTCCTTTTTCAGCTTGGACCAGGGGCCTCTGCAACACCACCGCCCACCGTCCTCTGCAGGTGTGGCTCCGCGGTCCTGAGCTCTGTACCCCGGAACCCGCTTCTCCTGGTCGGTGGCGTCCATGTCCTACACATATGCACGCTCGCACTCTCACACATGCCTTCACACACATGCACACATGTCTTTACACACATACACACATGCTTTACACACATACACACATGCCTTCACACACATGCACACATGCCTTTACACACACAACTATACACATGTAAATGCTCAGGGGGAGGGGCTGGCTTGGGAGCACAGGAGCCGTTTCTAGAAACAATAACTCATATGAGTAGGGCCCTGTCGCAACTCGTGGTTGCGAAACACATAATATAAACTCAAAATTTCAGAATTCAAACTATTTTTTTTAGGAATGATTTAAAAAAGCAGTTGGACGATTCAGCGAGTTGAAAGCTACCTACGGGCAGTAAGATTCAGTACTGTTGGTGTAGAACTTCCTAAACTTCCACACTGATTGCTTATATTGTGAACATCTACCAGCATCAACTTCATAGGGAAAGAATGAGGTGCTTCCATTTACTCCCTAGTCTCTGGTGTCAAAGGAAACAAGCTGAAGTACAGTCATACAATGAGTAACAAACAGTAACAGTTATAAAGTTAAAATTTTCATACCCGATACTGTAAGAGAGTGAAGCCTTAGACGCAATGCACCAAATTTTATCTCTAAAATTATGCAAAAGAAACAGAAAGGTTTAAAGCTGAAACACATCAGTTGTTACATAAAAAGTAGTCGAAAAACTTTGTACTGCATAGTGAATAAAATATGACAACGTATATAAAGTACAAATTCAAAATGAAAAAAGGTTAAAAAACCAGCAAACAGCAGTTTCGGCACTCTAAAATACAAGTGCCATCATCAGTGCAATTAAAAACGAAGACAAGTTCAACCCGACTAAAACACAGTCGAGGCGAACATTGGAATGAGAGACGAGTTGTAAAAGGTATGAGAGCAGTACCGAAACGATGAAAGGTTAAAAAACCAGCTGTTTGCGGTTTTTTTTAACCTTTTTTCATTTTGAATTTGTACTTTATATACGTTGTCATATTTTATTCACTATGCAGTACAAAGTTTTCGACTACTTTTTATGTATTCACTAGCTTCAACGGGCTTTTGGTCGTAAGTGGATTCCATTTTTCCATTTCTTTCTTCTGTTTGTTTCTGTCCTTGATTTTAATCATGTCTGACATTAATAGGTTTTGTAACGTACGGGTTAAGAAATTTAAATTTTTAGATCATTTATCCTTTTTGTGTGAATGTAAAAGGAGACGAGTTATTCCTAATTTTATTTCACTTGAGTGCAATTTATCTCGGTCAACGAGAATTGATAAAACTTTGTTCAACTTTAAATTGGCTCTGTTAAGAGCTGTCATCCAAGATACGCGACACAAAGTTGCAATGATTGAGCAGGAGCTTTTTGATTTACACTTACGTGTTGCTAATTCCAGTCGTCATTTTGAATTTTTTGACAGGAGGTCTTGGCAGAGAGCTGCTTTTTATTCAAACAAACACAAATCAGTACTTAATAAAAAGTTAACCAGTTTATGTAAAGTTTCTTCTAATCTTACAACTTATAACTTACCAAAAGTTAATGTTAATGCTGTCGTCAATCTTTCAGATGTTTCCTTAAATTCTGTTCAAGTTAATGCTTTAAAATTCAATAGTAATTTTGCGGCCCCATCTAAACCGTTGTTTCCTCTTTTAATTGCTCCGGTCGAAAAGGCCTTGAAATTTAGTGCTTTAACTTCCACACAGAAGGATTCAATCCGTCATCTCATTTCTAACAACATCAACTTCAATTCACAGTTCCATAACAACAAGCTATATAATGTAACTCGTACCGTAAGAGATTTATGTGCTAACTCTGATTTAGTCATTACAAACGCTGATAAGGGGGGCCAAATTGTTGTTCTAAACAAAAAAGATTATATCAACAAATGCAATAACTTGATTTTAGACGGGCCATATGAAAAAATCAAACAAGATCCTTGTGGTAAAGAATTAAAAACTATCAGTAACGCCATTAAGTCATCTCCGTTGATTCCAGATTTTCACAAAAAACGCTTGATTCCTTCTGTTGCACAATGTTCCAGATTCTACGCTTTGCCTAAAGTGCATAAACCACTCATTCCTCTCCGTCCCATTGTTTCTAACATTGGTAGTGCTTCTTACAAATTGGCCAAATTTTTAGTTTCCGTTTTTTCACCTCTTCTTTCCAGCAATTGTTTTACTGTTCGGAACTCTCTTGACTTTGTTCGCAAACTTCGAATTTTTCAGCTAAATAACCATAGAATGGCCTCTTTTGATGTGAAATCACTCTTCACTAACGTGCCTGTTGAAGGTGCGTTAGACTGCCTTAAAATGAGATTAACTGAACATCACTTTTCCGATTTTGAGATCAATGAATTATGCAATTTAACACGTTCTTGCTTAAAACTAAACACGTTTGTTTTCGACGGTAATTTTTTCCGTATGACTGAAGGTCTTGCTATGAGCAACCCTTTGAGTCCAATTCTAAGTGATTTGTACATGCACTATTTCGTACTTAAATTATTTAAAATTATACAATTTGATTTTTACGTCAGGTACGTTGACGACATTTTTGTGCTTTTGGACTCGTCGGTCAGTGACCTTGATAACCTTTTATCCATCCTAAATACTATTGACCCACATATTCAATTTACTGTTGAATTGGAATCTGGAAATCATATTTCTTTTCTTGATGTGTCCATCACTCGTCATAACAATATATTTACAACTACTGTTTTCCGTAAACCCTTTGCTGTTTCTCTTCCCCCCCCCCCACAAGTTATCCGTTCACCCTCCTAAACAAAAATTGGCTGCTTTCAGATCTTTTATTTACCGTGCTTTAGCCATTTGTTCAAATTCCAATTTACTTTCATCAGAACTGAATTACCTACGAGGTATTGCGGTTGATCGGGGATTCACATCAGATATTATTGATACCATTTATAAGAAGCTCTGTAGCTCAGCTAACAAAAATCAAACACTTGCTCCTGTGAACTATTCGAGTTCCGTTGTCTTACCCTTTTTTCCTAAAATCAGTCTACAAATTGCCAAAATCTTAAAAAAGTTTCATTTTTCCGTCACTTTTTCTCCTGTTAATAAATTAAAATTTTCACAGCTTAAACACCCTGTTCAGAACCTTGACAAATGGGGCATTTATAGTGTTTCCTGCCAGTGCAAATTGGCCTACATTGGGCAGACTCGACGATCCCTCAAATTCCGGATAAAAGAACACGAAAATTACGTCAAAAAACAGGATCTCAAACGCTCCTCTATTGCTCAACATTGTTGGTCTTGTGGCCATAATTTTATTTTTTCTTCCGCCAAAGTTATTCACGAGTGTTCGTCCATTCATGATTTAGATTTTTGGGAGTCATATTACATATGGAAAAATGCTAATTTAATCGTCAATGATTTGTCTAGCACTCCCCCTTTTCCTAATGTTTGGAAGTCTGTTATTTGATTTATTTTTTGTCCGTGACGTTTTCTCCTGAGTGCAACTGTCCTCTGTAGTTCTGACGTAACCTTGACGTCATCGTTTCCGGTACTGCTCTCATACCTTTTACAACTCGTCTCTCATTCCAATGTTCGCCTCGACTGTGTTTTAGTCGGGTTGAACCTGTCTTCGTTTTTAATTGCACTGATGATGGCACTTGTATTTTAGAGTGCCGAAACTGCTGTTTGCTGGTTTTTTAACCTTTTTTCATTTTGAATTTGTACTTTATATACGTTGTCATATTTTATTCACATCAGTTGTGTTTCCTTTTACCCTAACTGATCCTACATACTTTATACATAGTACTTGAAAAGGTAAATTTTCAGTTTCAAAAATTAAACTTCAAGAATAAAAGACTTCTTTAGAAAATTGTTGCAAAAAGATCAGTTTCAAGCGCCTGATTTTAAAGAGCTCTGAAATTCATGATATACCTTTTGAAAACGAAGTAATATGAATGAAAACAAAATTTCATATTTTTCCCTTTCGCCGAATGTTGCCCTTTAAGCAGAGTAGATCCTAGCAGGTGTGCAGAGTGTGCACCGCACAAGGGCGGCCAAAGTAAGGGGCGGCCGCAGGCCGCATCATAAAGTTCTTTTAGTAAAGCAAAATTCCTGAAGAATTTCTCAAAAGTTAACTTATAATAAGTCAAATAAATGTGCTAAATTTTAAATGTTCAATTAGCAAAGTAAGTGCCGATTTCCCGACAGCATAGCATAGTTTATGAAAAATAGATTGTTAGGGAACATTGTGTTGGTTTATTGTCCATTAATATCTACTCTTTACACACATGCTTCATTTGGTTGAAAAATTTATGACAGAACCGGTAATCAGGCATGGATACAGGGGAGGGGAGATGAGGGAAATGGCCCCTCCTGAAGCATGAAAGGGTGCCGTCTAAAAGGAGCACTCAGGGCCTAGGGCCCTCCAAGCTTTTATAGACCTAAACAATGAAGACATAGTTTATATATTATATTTAAAAAAAGCTATACTGATTAGATACTCTCGCAAGCATTTCAAACAACAAATTCTGTTTTCAACAATCGCGGCTGCGTGGAGAGACTGAAAAATTGCGACTCCCCTGAAAGTCAAATATACACTGGTGTGCAAAAATTAAGGACGAGACGGTTTTTTCAATATAACTTTGTACAAAAGCTTTCCAAATCAACACATTTAATACCGTAAGATCCCCAATACGTAAGGACATTTGTAATGTAAGCAACACTTACTAAAAGAGAAATCAGAGGGATAAAAAGAAGCTTTATTGAAAAAGTAGCATGGAGCGCAATGCGACTGAAGGCCGAAACATCCCTGTGATGGGTGTCCAGCAAGAAACATCCGGTCTTTAGTAGGGGATATGATCTCCCCCGACTGCTAGGTAGGTTTCACAGTGTCTGCCCATGTTGAGAATGAAGGTGTCAATGAGTTGAGTTGTTGAGGCATTGCTGCCCATTCGTCTTGCAGCGTCAATCGAAACTCCCGAATCGTTACTGGTGGTAAGGTACGAGCTGCCAAGCGTCTGCCTAGAAAATCCCATACATGCTCGATGGGATTGAGATCCGGAAATCGTGCTGGCCAATCCATACGTTCAATATCCTCACTCTCTAAGAGCTGTTCGGCAGCTACTGTGCGATGACATGGTGCATTGTCGTCCATGAAAGAGAACTGCGGACCCATAGCGCCTCTAAAAAGACGCACATATGGAAGAAGAATCTCGTTGCAATAACGGGTCCCGTTGACTGAACCTGCGTCGAAGATGTGAAAGTCTGTACGACTACCAAGCATGATGCCTCCCCAAACGAGAACACTGCGACCTCTCCATACCTGTCCCTTTCAATGATGTTCGAGGGATGATTGCGGCTTCCCCGCTCTCTCCAGATGAGTATGCGATGAGAATCGCTACTCAGACTGAATCTGCTCTCATCTGTAAAGAGTACTCGTCCCTATTCATTGTCTCTCCAATTCCGCAGTTCCCGGCACACGCCTTCTCCGATGGGCAGGCGTCAGAGGTACACATCGTATAGGGCGTCGTGCAAACAGACCACCAACGTGCAGTCTTCTGGTCACGGTAAAACGCGATATCGGTCGTCCAGTCGCCTGTGTCGTGTGTCTAGCGATTTCTCCCGCTGTCTGCCGCCTGTTTCTTCTGGCCTGTAAGACAATATACCGGTCATCTGCGGGTGTGGTTCTTCTTGGACGACCACTACTGAACCCCCGGATAGCTGTTCCTGTAGTTTGAAATTGTCTCCAAAGTCGTGAAACGATGCTGTGAGCAATTCCGAACTCTGCAGCCACACTTGTCACACTGCGGCCTTCCTCCAACTTCCCAATGAATCGACCTCGGGTAAAAGCATCCAGATGTCGTCTAACAGATTGATTATTCGCCATTTCTCGCTGAGGCAGCAACTCTGTGTGATTTTAACTGCTATACGGCGTGCAATCTCTTTGCCAGAAATACTGATCTTACACCGACAACATGCTTTATACTACTCAGACACTCCCTCATTACGTCTGCCTGCATATCTGCACATGTGCTACCGTACATCACCTTACTTAATCTCCTGATTGGTCTTTCTGTCCGCTCTGCCTCTTCGTTCAGCTGATATGCTAATTTTTCGACTTCGTCCTTAATTTTTGCACACCAGTGTATATGAATGAACTAAAATTTTGTATTTTTCCCCCTTTACAGCATTTTTTTCGAATTAAAATCACGAATGAACTGCCCAGTTTCAGATCAGGGCTCTTGCCTCGGGTAGTAAATTTAAACGTGACTCCAAAACGAAGATCCAAAAGAATGCCATGACCTCCTTGACGAGACTAAAGAAGGCTTAAAAATGGCATTTTTAGGACATTAATTTCGGAATTTTTTTCTGATTGAAGCACCGATCTTAAGGACCCAATTAAATCTCTGATTCACCCCCTTCGAACTTAACTTAATCAAACATAGCCTGAAAATATTGGCTTTAAAATCCAAAATGTGTTTTCAGAGGACAGCCCTTCTTAATGTCATCAAAAATTGCTTAATGACATTTTACCTATTTATTTTTCGAAATTTTAGCGATGGACGCCCCGAAATCCATTCCTTAACATTACTACCAAAGATACTACCAATTAGCATCTTTAGAGAGGCCCCTAATCCCACCCCCCTCAGTTTGAAATTGACTTCAGTTTCAAAAAACAGTTCGTGAGGACACACTGAACCACTGCTCGCTCTTTGTCCCATCGTAATCAAACAATGCCTAAAATACGATTTTGGGACATCAGTTTCCAAAAAACTCTAGAGGAGAAAATTGCCTGGCTTATGTAACTTTTTACGGCGCTAGGGCATATACCCATCAATCGTCGAAGTGAGGTGGACAAAAGTCAGTATTTTTTAGATATTAATATCGAAAAATATCCGAACGATCCGTCGAAGCTTCCCCAGTTTTGTTAACGTCACCAAAGATAGCATAAAATTGCGCTTTTAGAAATATCCGCTTGGGAGCCAGCCCCAAAACTCTTCCTTCCCAAAAATAGCCTAAAATGGATTTTACTTCCGAAAAATATTTCAGTTCGGAATTTTTTCACGTTTCCCCTATCGTTTTCAAATATAGCCAAAAATGGGTTTTTGAAACAACAGTGCCGAGAAATTACCGGAGGAAAGCCGCCAGATCCTTTACTGTCACCAAAGACAGCTTAATTTGCGTTTTAAACTTCAATTTCGAAAACTTTCAATGCGAGATGATTGAATTGTGCATTGTCACATGTAATGTACATGTATGCATTATGCATTTTCGTCTTCACACTGTAACAAATTTCGGAAACGTTTTTAGATATATCGGAAACGTTTCCGAAATAGTAGGAATCCTTCATCCAATAGCAAACTCCTCAATATTCAGAAAGCTTTTTGTTATTTCAAGATATCTAGAAGCGGAAGTGATGACGCAACGCTTCGAAACCTATTTCATCCTTCCAACACAGGCGCCAATGAGTCGGAAATAACGAGAACTTCTTTTTTTTTCTTATCTATGGTTGCTGCAGTCAGCAACTGTTTAGCATTGGATTGCTTGTTATTTCATGTCTAGAGAGTAGTAAAATGTGTCGAAACTAATTTTACGCCTTTGCATTTTGGACTGCCCTTGATTTTTTAGACGATGTACGCAGCTATTAAGTTAGTTAATAACCATTTGCTTCTTTACAATTTCCAATGCGACCATAATTAGATATATATTGTGTGTTCAAGCGTGAATAGTTTCAACACCCGTGTTTATACTTAATGAAACGAAACCCCTTGGATTACTTATTCAGTTGTAATGGAGGTACTTAGATTTTCTTCCGCTCATGTTCACTTGTAAGTATTAATGAATATTTTAAAACATGTTGTTATATACATTTATATTTTTGTTGATTTGCATTTGATGAGGCTCCAATTGTAACTGTTTTTGGGTTTATCGAATTAATTTAAAGTTATCCTACATACCTATGTGCGCGGTGTACTATTTGTTGTAACCAACTGAAACTGATTAATTACGCAAAAGAAGTAAGATTTATATTTGAGAAGCAATCACAGAAAAGTTATTTCGAAATATTTGGATGTACATACATTTTGGTTCAAAAAGAAAAAAAAATCAATTGTTTAATTCATTAGAAATATGGTAATGCAAATATTTTCTAGTATTGTAATATGCTTCACAAAAAATGTGCCGGTATAATTTATCTTTTTTTATTATAATTTATTCATTCATTTAAAAATATTTATACCATTAGAAAATGACCATGTTATCTATTAGTAAGAACATAGTTATGAAATTAATTCATCTGCTTATTCATTTTGTTAAATGTGGTTAACAATAAAAAAATTCCTTGACATTAGTTCCGAAATTAACATTTCCTTCGTGGATATACTAGTTTAATGTAAGACAGTCAGGAGGAATGAGTCAGTGGCAAAAATGGAACAGCTGCATTTACATGCTGAAATAAAAAGTAATATTATTTCATGTCATCGTTTTAAAAGTGATCAGTTTTTAAATACTATGTTATTAATATGCAATGCACATATGGTGAGAAGACGAGGGGCGTTCACCACGCAGACTGTGCCATTGACATTTTCAAGGGGTTGCTTTTTTTAAGGTGGGGGGCGCTTTATATCATTTTATGGGTGCACCATCACTCTTATGGTGTGGGGGGGGGACTCTCGTATATATGAAATGGAATAATCATGTAATAGAAATCAATGTTTTAATAAATAAAATATATAATGCATTTTGCGCACACTCTAAATCAGTAACCTATTTTGATTAAGTATCTATATTTGTGATAAACTGGAAAAGGGCAAGAACAGAAGAATAATCCCGAATGGTTCCAGCAGGGGGACTTTGGTGTCATATTTAAATTCATCAATTTCTCTGTTGGTACTTTTCGGTACACTTTGTTCGTCAAAGAAATTGACTTGACGTAAACGAATTTCGGAACGCAAAGTGTAGGTAAGTCCAGTCAAATTTTATCCGGAAATAAAAGCTATCAAGTTTGATACAAGATATGTTTTTAAGTTCTGCAATAAAAATACAATATGTTGATAATTTTGTCTTGAAAATATTGAGAGAAAAACTGAAGTTTAATACTGTTTAACAAACAATCCCACTTTTGAGAAAGTACTCCCCTTCCCTCCCCCGACGATTTTGTGATTATGAATGAAACTACTATATTATTTCATAAATTTTCAAAAATTTATAACTGTGCATATGTTATGCTGTTAACCTTGCTATTTGTCATTAGAAATTCAGAAAAAAAAATCCAGGAATGATTCTAAAATTGCTTGTTTCATTGCTCTTAGATATGAAAGAATTGAAACTGATATGGCATGCAATACTATAGTAAAGAATTATTTTTTAGAAAAAATCACGGAAAAAGGATTCCGAAATTCTCAGAAACGTTTTTGAAAATTGTTTGGAGAATTCCGAAATACTCGGAAACGTTTTCGAAACTTTCATGAACCACAGCTGCACAGAATACTCAGAAACATTTTTGGAAATTACGGAAAGAGGATTCCGAAATACTCAGAAACGTTTCTGAAAATTACAGAAAGAGGATTCCAAAATACTCAGAAACATTTCTGGAAATTATAGAAAGAGGATTCCGAAATACTCAGACACGTTTCTGGACATTACAGAAAGAGGATTCCGAAATACTCAGACACGTTTCCGGACATTACAGAAAGAGAATTCCGAAATACTCAGAAACGTTTTTGAAATTTTCATGAACCGCAGCTGCACGATATACTCAGAAACGTTTCCGAATTTTTTTTACAGTGCAGAATTCGCGTGACAGTTGTAAACATGCAGTGATTTAAGATAATTAATTAAGATTTTCCAGCATATTTTGCGTACTTAAATCTCGTAGTCGGTAAAAATATAAATAAAGAATACATGCAATGCATATAACATTGCGTTTTCTTCGTTAAATAATAAGAATAAAATATGAGATTTGAAAAATGAATTTGCTTTAAATTCAAAGCAAGCTTTACTAAACTGGTTATAGTCTCCTATAATAAATGTATGTTACGATGAAACACAATGGGTCAGTTAAAAAAAAAACATTGTATTTGTTTCCTTAATCTAATATATAAAGTTTAATTTATGCTTTAATTCGAAATAAAGCTTTTTTTTCACTATCGTGAAACATTTTTTTTTAATTAGCTTTTTTATTTTCGGCGTATGCAAATTCCGTAGTAGAGTTTTTGGATAAGTAATGGGAGCAACTGAAATGAGTACATATATATATATATATATATATATATATATATATATATATATATACATAATTTCTGATTGTAACTTGAAATTGCTTCAATAATTCAAATCCTGCACTAACTTTTCTAATTCTAGATCTCAACAACCACAGAATTTCTCTAATATTTCTTAAGCTCTTAAATGTTTTCCGTCATTTTTCAAGCATTCCAAGGTAGAAATATATGTTTGAAGAAACTTACTCTACCATAGACAGCAGCCATTAGCTTTCCCAGAGTGCGGCAATTTTCACGGTTTCACGGTTGAAGGGACCTCGGTTGAAGCAATGTTTTTAGCTCAGTTACAGACTTGCATATAGTTTTATTCGGCTCCGTTATGTCTTCTGATTAGAGAATCCTCTTTTCAACTCATAGCAACCTTTTATTTTTAGAGAAAACAAGCTTCTACAGCGCCATCTCTGAGCCTTTTCTTTCACTTCAAATCGATAATTCTACAAGCGAAGATCGAAAGAATTCGAAAATACGTTAACAATAAATATTCTAAAGCAAACTGGCAAAACACATTTTAATGTTTTATAAATTATGTTAAAAAAATAAATTTCTTCACAAAAATTGTCATCGGATTTTTTTTTTTTTTTTTGTACAGATAGTTTTGGTTTCATTCCTTCCAAAAAAAATTCCCAACACTTAAAACTTTTTAAATTGTTCAGATTTTTTTTGAAAACTTGTATGTCACTTTTTTGAATTTAAAAAGTAGCATTTTTTTATTTTATTTTTTTTTTATTCATATTTTTTTTCTTTAATTGAGTCGCCCTAAAATGATTTTTATGTCTGCGTTGAAGCATGAAAACTAATAAGGAAGTGAGAGGAAGCGACATGTTAGAAAAAATATTTCTTATGAGATGAATGTCGGGAATTTTTGGTCGAATTATCCATCTCTTTACAAACTTCTGACCAACCTGCAAGATTAGAACACGTCAGTTTCAATCAAAAGAAATCTTTACACAAATTTTCTTCCTTCAGCGCGACACTTTCAGTGAATATTTCAATTGATCTACCCCCACACCCACAAAAGCACATTAGCCGAATCAATTTCAGATAAGCACCATACAGATAGCAACAGCAAATTTTTTTTTTGGGGGGGGGGGGGGGCAAGGCTTTGTCATTTCCGAGATGAAAGAGGAACATTTGCCCATAATCAACTTAAAAAAATGCAATTTATGAATTCAGTAAACTCGCGCTACAAAGTGATTTGGCTTACGTGAAATAGATAGAACGCAAGTTTTTCACGAGTAGCGTATCTGAAAGCTGACGCGAACTCTTAGCGAGCAACACGAGAATTTTCGGAAGCGAAGCGTGAAGCGTAAGTATTGTTCATTCATTTAGCATTACTGAAACGGAAGTTTTCGCACTGTATCAGTCCAGACCTCGTTTTGATAACTTACAGGAATAACCACATAGTATTTTCTATTCTTTTTTTTTTTTTCTATTCTAAATTTGAAACTTAATAAAATATAATGGCAGCTAAGAGTACTACTTCATCTAAAGCTAGTAAAGAAAAGAACCGAAAGAGATTTTCTTATAGTTCAAGAAAGATTTGGTGCATCGGTTACAACATTTTGTATTAAACATCATAACTTTTTACTTCCCTTTACAAAAAAGGAAGTATTGTATTCGCAAAAAAATTTTCACTCAAAAATCGACCTTAATTTCCATTTTGCTCACCCCCGAATGAATGTTGAGTTTTATTTTTCGACTCGACCACACGTGGATAAGTACCTAAGAACGTATAGACAAGCGAAATATCCATTTTGACGATTCCCGAGTTAGTTACAACGGGTTTTCTCGTGACGTCTTTATGCATGTATATGCGGATATGCGTATGTGTGTATGTATCTCGTATAACTCAAAAACGGTATGTTCTAGAAAGTTGAAATTTGGTGCGTAGACTCTTAGTGGGGTCTAGTTGTGCACCTCTCCTTTTGGTTGTATTCGGATGTTTCTAAGGGGGTCTTTGGCCCCTTTTTTGGGGGGGGAATCTTTGTTAATTTCGATGTAAACTCAAGTGGTGTTATAATTTGGCGGACACTTGACGATATATGGCCAGTCTTTTGGTCGCAAAGTTTTGTCGCCAACTTGGCGACAAATTTTTTTTTTTTATCTGATTTCAATTTGGCCACTGTTGGTGATATTTAGAGAGTAAACTATTGAATCACATTAAAATTGCCAGTAACGGGGAAATGACATTAAATTGGAGTAAAAGGAAGTCATGTGATGCACACATCAGCTCGTTTGTAAAAGGAAGTAAAAAGGGCTAAAATCGCAAAAGTACGATGTAGTTCTGATTTTTTGATATGTTGTTTGTGTCAGCTAAGGTAGTGTAAATCTAAGTTTGCAGTTTTCAAAAACCTGTGCTATCTGTGTAATCCGCAAAAAAATGCGAAATTTTTCGACTCTTTTTAGTTTTTTCTTTATAACTCCTAAACAATTCAGTTTTTGATACTAAATGTAAACACCCGTTTTAAGCACATTAAATTTTAAACAATTTAAGCTCAAATGGCGTTCTTTACGATCAAAAGTTTAGGAGAAATCGTACTTCAAAAATTGGCCATTTTTGGCGAAATATTAAAAAAATATGCTTCGATCACATTCCACGTCAAATATGGACATGAATTTTCTTTCTAATTTAAAAAAAAAACTGGATATACTGTTACAGTACATTTAATTTTTTTTTTTTTTTTTGGCTTTCATTTAAGCCAAAAACGAAGTCTGTAGTTTCAATAGTTCTTTTACAATCGCAAAACAAACAAATAATCGGAAAATTCGATTTTTTAAGAAATGAGACAAAACACTTTTCAAGACAAAATGGAAGATCCTATGCTAAAACGAGCTGATGTGTGCATCACGTGACTTCTTTTTACTCCTAGTTTACTCTCTAAATATCACCAATAGTGGCCAAATTGAAAAATAAAACGCCAAATTTGTCGCCAAGCTGGCGACAAAACTTGGCGCCTAAAAGACTGGCGATATATCGCCAAGTGTCCGCCAAATTATAACACCACTTGAGTTTACATCGAAATTAACAATGATTTTCCTCCAAAAAGGGGCAAAAGACCTCTTTCGAAACACTAGAAAGCAACCAAGGGGAGGTGCACAACTAGACCCCACTAGGAGTCTACGTACCAAATGTCAACTTTCTAGGACTTACCGTTCTTTAGTTATGCGACATACAAACGCGCATCCGCACATATGCACATCCGCACATAAATACATACGTACATACAGACGTCACGAGAAAATTCGTTGCAATAAACTCGGGAATCATCATTATGGATTTTTCGCGTGTCTATACGTTCTTAGGCACTTATCCACGTGTGGTCGAGTCGAAAACAAACTCAATATTCAATAACAATGGGTTTTATATTTAAACCATAGACTAATAATAATTATATTTAAACCATAGACGTTATTAGTCTATGATTTAAACATTTAATGGGGAAATTACATGAAATTGGCTGTTTTTTATCCTAATATATCCACTTCCGCAGGAAGTACTCTACAAACCACCAACTACTTAGAGTCACAGAACTAATCAGAGAAGCTGAAAAAAATCATCAGAAAAAAACCATCGGGCTTTTCCTAGACATAGCGAAGAAATTCGATAGGGTAAACTTAACGTCTTTGGCACATTCAATGCACTTATAAACATTATCAGTTCGTATCTCATGAATAGGCACTTTATCTTTCGAGTGAGAGAAACTTTCTCAACGCCTAGACGCATACGGGACGGGGTGCCTCAGGGCAGCCTCTTAGGCCCAACTGTTTACTCAATTTTCTCGAACGATATCCCACACATGATCAACACGCATCTTGCCATTTATGCAGATGACACCTGCGTACTAGCCTCCGTTTAGGGACTTTATCTTTATCAAGCCTTTTCAACAATTCAAAACCACCTAACACAGCTAGATATCTGGCTAAAGACTTGGAAAATCAAAGTTAATGCAAACAAAAGCATAGCTACCTGCTTTTTTACAAGAAAAACAGAGCTCCATCCCATTAAACTGCATCTCTATACCGATCCGAATGATTGATCTCAGCGGGCGAAATATTTAGGCATAACTTTCGACCGTAATTTAACCTGGCGACCTCACATTGAAGAGGTATGCAAGAAGTGCCTCAACTCCAAAAAACCACTAAATTATCTCCTGCACAAAAAAAAAAAGCGTTTTATCAACGGATAATAAACTGCTCATTCATAAGTCCTGCCTAAGACCCATTATTACCTATGAGGCGCCCATATGGGCTATGTCTGCAATCTCTAAAACCGAGTTGAGAACTTACAGAGAGTGGTGGTTCGAGCGGCGTGCGACCCTCCCTGGTACGTCCGTACGGACAAGCTGGTGGAAGAGATTGGCATCCCGACGCTACACAACTTTTGCAAAAAGCTCGCCAAGAGATTCCACAACAGCATCCCCTGTGTGGGCAATCTACTACTTAATAACCTTCCAAATTACGATCCATTGGATCCGGCAAATTCTCGCAGGCCTCGCGCTCTGGTAACTTAGTTTCAAATTCGAAACGGTGTGAGTAAATACACTGTAACAAATTTCGGAAACGTTTCTGGATATGTCGGAAACGTTTCCGAAATAGTAGGAATCCTTCATCTAATAGCGAACTCCTCATTATTCAGAAAGCTTTTTGTTATTTCAAGAAATCTAGAAGCGGAAGTGATGACGCAACGCTTCGAAACCTATTTCATCCTTCCAACACGGGCGCCAATGAGTCGGAAATAACGAGAACTTATTTTTTTCTTATCTATGGTTGCTGCAGTCAGCAACTGTTTAGCATTGGATTGCTTGTTATTTCATGTCAAGAGAGTAGTAAAATGTGTCGAAATTAATTTTACGCCTTTCCATTTTGGACTGCCCTTGATTTTTTAGACGATGTACGCAGCTATTAAGTTAGTTAATAACCATTTGCTTCTTTACAATTTCCAGTGCGACCATAATTAGATATATATTGTGTGTTCAAGCGTGAATAGTTTCAACACCCGTGTTTATACTTAATGAAACGAAACCCTTTGGATTACTTGTTCAGTTGTAATGGAGGTACTTAGATTTTCTTCCGCTCATGTTCACTTGTAAGTATTAATGAATATTTTAAAACATGTTGTTATAAACACTTATATTTTGTTGATTTGCATTTGATGAGGCTCCAATTGTAACTATTTTTGGGTTTATCGAATTAATTTAAAGTTATCCTACATACCTATGTGCGCGTTGTACTATTTGTTGTAACCAACTGAAACTGATTAATTACGCAAAAGAAATAAGATTTATATTTGAGAAGCAATCACAGAAAAGTTATTTCGAAATACTTGGCTGTACATACATTTTGGTTCAAAAAGAAAAAAAAATCAATTGTTTAATTCATTAAAAATATGATAATGCAAATATTTTCTAGTATTGTAATATGCTTCACAAAAAATGTGCCAGTATTATTTATCTTTTTTTATTATAATTTATTCATTCATTTAAAAATATTTATACCATTAGAAAATGACCATGTTATCTATTAGTAAGAACATAGTTATGCAATTAATTCATCTGCTTATTCATTTTGTTAAATGTGGTTAACAATAAAAAAATTCCTTGACATTAGTTGTTCCGAAAAAAACATTTCCTTCGTGGATATACTAGTTTAATGTATGACAGTCAGGAGGAATGAGTCAGTGGCAAAAATGGAACAGCTGCATTTACATGCCGAAATAAAAAGTAATATTATTTCATGTCATCGTTTTAAAAGTGATCATTTTTTAAATACTATGTTATTAATATGCAATACACATATGGGGAGAAGACGAGTGGCGTTCACCACGCAGACTGTGCCATTGACATTTTCAAGGGGTTGCTTTTTTAAGGGGGGGGGTGCTTTATATCATTTTATGAGTGCACCATCACTCTTATGGTGTGGGGGGGGGGACTCTCGTATATATGAAATGGAATAATCATGTAATAGAGTTCAATGTTTTAATAAATAAAATATATAATGCATTTTGCACACACTCTAAAAATAAAATCAGTAACCTATTTTGATTAAGTATCTATATTTGTGATAAACTGGAAAAGGGCAAGAACAGAAGAATAAACCCGAATGGTTCCAGCAGGGGGACTTTGGTGTCATATTTAAATTCATCAATTTCTCTGTTGGTAGTTTTCGGTACACTTTGTTCGTCAAAGAAATTGACTTGACGCGAATGAATTTCGGAATTCGAAGTGTAGGTAAGTTCTGTCAAATT
Source organism: Uloborus diversus (assembly GCF_026930045.1). NCBI lineage: Eukaryota > Metazoa > Arthropoda > Arachnida > Araneae > Uloboridae > Uloborus > Uloborus diversus. Next base: position 144,181,548 of record NC_072732.1, read on the forward strand.
TTATCCGAAAATAAAAGCTATCAAGTTTGATACAAGATATGTTTTTAAGTTCTGCATTAAAAATACAATATGTTGATAATTTTGTCTTGAAAATATTGAGAGAAAAACTGAAGTTTAATATTGTTTAACAAACAATCCCACTTTTGAGAAAGTACTCCCCTTCCCTCCCCCGATGATTTTGTGATTGGGAATGAAACTACTATATTATTTCATAAATTTTCAAAAATTTATAACTGTGCATATGTTATGCAGTTAACCATGCTATTTGTCATTAGAAATTCAGAAAAAAAAAAATCCACGAATGATTCTAAAATTGCTTGTTTCATCGCTCTTAGATATGAAAGAATTGAAACTGATATGGCATGCAATACTATAGTAAAGAATTATTTTTTTTTGAAAAAAATCACGGAAAAGGGATTCCAAAATTCTCAGAAACGTTTTTGAAAATTGTTTGGAGAATTCCGAAATACTCGGAAACGTTTTCGAAACTTTCATGAACCACAGCTGCACAGAAAACTCAGAAACATTTCTGGAAATTACGGAAAGAGGATTCCGAAATACTCAGAAATGTTTCTGAAAATTACAGAAAGAGGATTCCAAAATACTCAGAAACATTTCTGGAAATTATAGAAAGAGGATTCCGAAATACTCAGACACGTTTCTGGATATTACCGAAAGAAGATTCCGAAATACTCAGACACGTTTCCGGACATTACAGAAAGAGAATTCCGAAATACTCAGAAACGTTTTTGAAAATTTCATGAACCACAGCTGCACGATATACTCAGAAACGTTTCCGAATTTTTTTTAGTGTGTATCTTCTAGGGTTCACTTACCTTGTCTCGACACTAGTTATTATACTACACTCTGGCTGGGAGCAGGCTCCTTCCTATTTTTATTTCACTATATTTTTATTTCTAAACATCATTTTAACATTGTCTTTATTTTATTTTATTATTTTTATTCATTCAAATAGCCTAGAAAGCAACCACGGGGGAGGGGGGAGTGTAAAACTTAAAATATGTAGGAAGGGAAAAAAACAATCTTAAACTTATTGTTTAAAAAACTCTATTTAAAATTTACTTTGAAGAGCCCTTGGCTAACCATTACGGTACTCCCGTTAGAGGAAATCACATCTCTCGTACATCCATGCAACCATCTTCTGCGTCAAAATAAAGCCATGTCCCCAACCGGAGAAATATCAGCATAGCACACCAGAGAATAAGGGGCCCCAAATGCCTCAAGCAACGAACCTAAATTTCCGTGGAAATTACATAAAATTTGCTGTTTTCCATCCCAGCCGAAATATTAATTTTATTTTAGAATTTTAATTTTTAAGCGTTAAGTTGTACCTTAAGATTAAGCAAATCATGGAGTGAAATCCCGAAGTCTTTAAGTGGTCTAGTTGCTGAGATATAAGCAAAAGCAGGTCTCAGATTTTTTTCCGTGACAACCAGGCTAATTATAATAAAAGTGCTTAAAAACGTAGGAGGTAGGGGAGACCGGGGTTAGTTCTTACATTTTTTTTTTCAATATTTTTTTACGCTAAACTATTTCAATTATTTACACGCGTGAAACTTTGAAATGCATCTAGGTTGTTTAATATTCATAACATATTTTTAAAAAATTATTAGAAGCCACTACTCTAAAATATTTCAAGTTTTTTGAATAGATGTAGATTGTAACAACTTACCCCACCAAGGGGCATGTTGTTAGAGTATATGGGGTTAGTTGTTACATGAGATATATTTTAGTGATGAAATGAATTTTACACATTATCTGGTTTATTCTGCTAAATTTTCAAAATTCTTAACCACGTTAAAAATCAAAAACTTTTTGGCTTTACAAATTTACTTCATTAATGACTTATTCTAATAAACTATCATCATCATTATCATTGTCCGAAATACAATTTTCACAAGCATATAATTATACCAAACTCAGCACATCGGTCATGTGCCCATTTGTCAAAATTACGACACTGAAGCCGTTTAGTTGGTTTTTTGGTACGGTTTATAGCACTCTATGCAGAACTAGAGTCCCAGTCTTCATCATCTTCATCCGATGAACGCACTGTTTGGACGCATCTTTTTTTTTTTTTTTTTTTCATTTGTGTCTGTTGATTTCTTCTCTGTTAGACACAATTTCCTTTTTACAGATTTTTGTTTCCCAGCATCGGCTTGCAAAACATTTTTTACTGGTGTATCTACTAAAGTGGCGCTGACCTATGGTTTCTGCTTGCGAACCGCCTTCACTTCTGCACTCCTGCAGCGTTGGAGAAAGACCTACATTCACTGGCGTAACTACATACCGCACGACCGAGTATTGCTGGGGGGCCCGGAGTTGGAAGGGGGCCCAAAAATTTTTGAGCTTTGTTTTCATTCACTTTTATAAAAAAATTTCCGTTTATCAAACTTAGTTTGAAAAACTTATATTGGTTTTGGGGCCCCCTAGAACCTATCGACGTGGAACCCCTGTTTGTATCGGGAGCCACATGCCAGACGTTTTTTCGGGTCCCTCTTGTGGCCAAACATTACAATTTTTGCCATTTGCTAAAATAGTTTCAGTCAATTTGAAGCTCTCAAATAGCAGTGGCCCTAGGCCATGGCCTATGTGCGAAAACCAAACCTTGGAACGGCATTGAGCAAAAAGTGGAGAAAGGGGAAAATCCTTGAAAGAGAAAGGGAAAAGAAGGAAAAAGTCCTGACCGTAAGGGATCCTGAAAAAGACTGTCAAGAGAAGTTTTTTGTGTAGAATCTCGAATTAGGGGCGGGAGGGAGGGGTCGGCAAGGTCCTAAAAATTTTTGAGCTTTATTTTTTTTTTTTTTTTCAATTTTATTATTTTTTCCCTTAACTAATGCTTGATATTAAAAGCTTATATTGGTTTTGGAGCCCCCTAGGGTTATAATATCATTCAAGACCGTCTAAAATTGAGTTTTTGGAGCAATAGTAAAAGCATTCCGGGGGAGAGTGTTGAAAACCTTTTCTTCTTATCATTTTTAAATATGGTCCACGTTTGCTTTTCTAGGGCTTTTATTGAGAAAAATTTTTGGGGGAGGGATTCGAACTCTCCGTCATCCCAATATCATCAAAAATCGCCTAAAATTTGTGGCTTTAAAACTTTGTTTAAAAAAAAAATCCCGGGAGAGCCCCGGAACCTCATCTTTCTTGTCAGTTCATCAAAAGCAATTCAATTTCAGGAGTTCAACAGTTTTGAGAAATTTCCGTGGGAGAACCTTCGAACCCCCATTTCTTTAAAATTATCGAAGATCATCTAAAATTGCGTTTTGGAAGCTTCAGTGTCAAAAAAAATCCTGAAGTCTTATCTTTCATCCCCTTCCCTTTATATAACATCCTAAAAACTCATTTATGCACCACTTTCAATGCTGTTGGGGAAAGAGAGGAGGATGTTTGGAACTGTGTCCCGAAATTTTCCGAAATCGAAGATTCAAAAAGGTTACTTAATGATGGCAAACAATCGCATTTTAAATACTTCAATTTCGAAAAATTACAAAGAAGGTCCCCAAACCTTTCCCTTTTTCTTAATATTGCGTTTTTGGAACTTCAATTTCGAAAATTCTGGGGCAGAATTCTCAATTTAATCCTTTCTTCTAACGTCATTAAAGGTGGCCACAGTTACATTTTAAGGATTTCCACATAAAAATAATTCTGGGGCAAAGTCCCCCCAATCCCATCTTCTAACGTCTTCAAAAGTGGCCTACAACTGCATTTTTAGAAGTTCCATTAATAAAAATTCCTTGGGCATGGCCCATGACACAGTTTTATTACATTACTATTCTAATTGCATCGACTGATGAACTTGTGTAAAATTTGAGCCACTCAAATACGTTTGAACCTTGATTTTTTTTTTTTTTTTTGTTTTTTTGCATCGAACTACTTACTATGCTAATTTTTTTCAAAAGTAGTGCACTGTACTATAAACTACTAAAAAATATAGCTACTACAGTAGCGTCCGCTACTTCCAATCACTGCTTCTGCAAATATATTTTTTCCTGTAATTAATAAATTCTCTATCATTTTGTATATTGTTATCCTGCTTTTAAACCATTTTTGGTGATTTTTTTTTTTATAGAGGCTCATTTTAACGCCCCCCCCCCCCTTTTTTTCTTGTACCTTTTTCAAAAGCTTTTTGCAAATCGTCGTTTTTGAAATGAAATCATTGATATTAATCAGTGTTTTGCCTTCTCGCATTTAGGATACTTGTCATAGTTGTTAATAAAAGACAAAAATCTAGAATTTTTCGAATTGAAAGTAACTTTTAATGAAAAACAAAAGAGGGTGCCCATATTTGCACCCTTTTCCTCTATATACAGCTCCGAAATGAAATATCAACACTATCCAACGCAAATAATAAAAATAATTTTCTTCTTTTCTTATACGCTTTGAAAAACTTTTTTTTTTAGTTTCACGACAATTTTACTTTAAACTATAAAATGCATCATTATTATTTTTTAAAATATGCAAGAGTAATTGGAATTAATTTCCAAGTAAAACTGTATTCAAGTAGCATATATGTTTAAGAATGTCAAATGTGCTTAATCAGTGGTGTTCCCACGGGGTATACTCCACATACGCCGTATACTTTCATATATTGTTAAGACATATAGCGTATACCCTCAAGCTTCAAAAATTTTCATATAATGACATATTACGTATATGATCGCATACTCATATTGTGCGTAATGGATTACTGGGAGTATACCCTCAGAAACACGGGAATTTCGCTGCTTATAATAAACAAGAGTTTACCAATATGATCCTTAATATACCCCAATATAAATGAAAATTTCAGAGCTTGAGGGTATACGCTAAATGTCAAGAAAATGTTTGAGAGTATACGGCGTATATGGAGTTATACCCTATGGGAACATCTCTGGTTGTGGCAGTCTCCTGACAATATAAATAAATAGAGTAACATAACAAAATGTTAAGACAGTATTTACAGTAGAACCTCTCAATAAGGGACACTAATGGGACCCGACATTATGTCCCTTAAATAGAGGTGTCCCTTCTTCGGAGGTATTTTAGTTTATACATGCAGTGTGTTTACTAAATATAAATTGGTTATGAAGATACAAACACTATTAACACTGAAGAATCAATACTTTTCATTTTTCATACACAACTAAATCAAATTCACACTTAATGATTTTTTGTTAATTTTTTTATGATTGAGTTAAAAATTTGGTAAGTCCAAAGTTTTCCCCCATAAAGCAATTATTTTGGAGTAATTCATTGCATGAATTTTGCTTCATGTCATGTAATTTACAATGCAAGACATTGTGAATCAGTTAGTATTCACATTTCAATTTTTGTATAAAAGCTAGTCAGTTTCTGTGCCCTCTTCTTTGGCCCTGAGCCTACTTGAATAAATATCACTGTGGGCAAATCATGTACGTAACTTTCAGCAAGATTTTTACAATGTACAATACTTGTTTCTTCGACATATTTCAATGTCCAACTCTCCTCAATTTTTAAAGGAAAAGTAAAACTTGAATTCCAGTAAAATCACTCTTTCTTAGGCACTTGTACATAATTTTTTGTAATTTTGTTTTCGCTGTTACTGTCCCTTAAATAGAGTGTCCCTTATTTAGAGGCAAATACATGGAAGTCCCTATTCAAAGGGACTGGGACCGGCAAAAATGTCCCTTAAATAGAGGTGTCCCTTATTCGGAGGTGTCCCTTAAGGGAGGTTCTACTGTATATGCATTTTGCACATCTTTGCTGATGCGTCAGCCTTTATGCAATGTTGCAGCTGTAAATTTTGCTTACTGTGTCATGTCATATTTAAATTTTATTTTATTAGTAACAGATGTAGATCAGCAGCGAATTTTCGAGGAGAGTACAGGGGTTCCGCGTCCCTCTCAAAGCGATACAATTAATTTTACTATCCCATCACATATTCTTAAATTTATTTCCCTATAACAAAAATCAAATTTTTAAATGATTATTTTTTTAAAAAAGCACCTGAGGCATACGCAGTGCCAGATTAAGTCAGAGACACATGGGGCACGGTCACCAATAAGTAGTTTCAATTTTAAAAAACTGGAGTAATTTGATATTGCACTCTTGAAAGGTATCAGTATTAAGTGTAAAAAAAAAAAAATCCTCAAACTTGGAAGTGAGGGAGGGGGGAGGAACACGAAAAAAGTTTGTGCCCAGGGCGTCATCAAAAATCGTAATCGGGCCTTGTATAGAGGTTAAATATAATAGGTCGGTTCAATGTTCAATAACCTAGACTTCGTGTTATTCGGAACTCCAGCGCTCGAATACGCTACCTTGCGGTGATTTATAAAACTGCGAATGCAACTAAAACATTGCCACGTTGCGCTCCACGGTGTCTGTTGACGTAAACACAGGCAGTTTGTTCTGAGTATTTATTAACGCAATCGATGTGTCTTAGTTTGCTTTCAGCTACAGAAATTAATTCTTCCCTTAGTAGTATTCTCGAGCTTTTCAAAATAATGTTAGTTTTCATTATTTCCTTAATAATTGGTGAAAGCGAAAATTCTGGATTATCAAACTTGGATAACGTTATACAAGTTAAAAAATTTTATTGTTTTGTATGAATTTGTAAGAATAGGGGGTTTTTTTAATCTTAAATTAATTAAACTTACCATATTTTACAGCAGCATTTAGTTGGAATGGACAGTATGCAAAATATTTTCTTGAATATATTATCGTAGAACAAAATGAATAACCGAGAAAGAATTTACTTTATTCCTTTTATTCTCAGCTGAAAGGTTTCGCCAAATTTGTTTAGGGTTATAGTTCTATAGTATAGTGCGAGCAAAGAAGCCTTGGCGAGATTTCGCGTTTTTAGTTAAACCATTTTTAATTTTTATCATGAGTGGAATAAAATGGTAGTAAGATTACAGAATTCGATAAGTGAAAAGAAATAATGGTCAATCAACTGAAAAGAAAACTACCACCATATATCCGTGAGAATTTTGTTGATGATTTGCATAACATGACACTATTAAATCGTAACTCAGAAATTAGAAAAATCGAAACAGAAAATTTTTAAATTAACCGATTCGGGAATTCGAGAGAAATAACTCAGCCAACAAATGCAAAAAAATAAGCGCTAGCCAAGCAAGGCAAAAAAGTATCATCTTCCTTCGATAACAATTTGTAATGTCATATTGAATTTTCTAGCATTAATTGTGATTTTTGTCAGACCACAATTATTATTTAGTTTTATCAAGAATTGATAAATATCGAATCCAACATCGTGGAAATAGCTGCTTAGAACTACGAACTACGCAGTTTGCATTAATCTTTGACGTTTAGTAATGCTTCTTGAATTCTCATTTCTTTCTACGTGGGCCAGAATATCCAAAAGACTTTGAAAATTAATTTAAAAAGAATAAAGCGAAAAAATCATACGTACGAACAAAAATCACAACACTTTTAGCATTTTCTTCGTTACCATGTGCGTTTGTTTTGGTTTTTAAGTCCGCCATTAGACAGTGACTTCAGTGCCCCCTATAGTTCGTTGGAGTTGCGAATAAATATTACGACAACGTTTCTGATAATCTTAGCCATTAATTTCAGGAATTTTGTAAAATATTATTTTAAAGAGATATTTGGCTTTGCGGGATCATAAATTTACTCATGACAATTTTGTGATAAAAATTTCATGAGGGGAGAGGATATTTTTTCTCTCCTGTGTCCCCGCCAACCTAGAAAATGGGGACATTTGGTCGCTTTTTTGGAGACTCAAGATGGACATTTTTTAAAACTCCAGGTATTCCCGCACTCCCATAGCTTTTAGTTTCTCTTCTGATTTTTGATGCCATCATTTTAAACAGATGGCAACAATTTCTATTCTATTATTTGTTGCCTCGCCTGTCTTCTGAAGATGAAGCTAAATAATGTTAACCATTGTTTGAGGAATAAGGTTATTTAGTAATTTTCTGCCAAATACGTTTTGTGTACATTTATTGCCGCAATAATGTTATGCTGCTTGCGTGAATTATTTGAAACTTATTATTTGACTAAAGTCGCATTTTATAGTGGATCGGAAACAAAAACTACACATAAATATACTTTTGTGAGTTTTTACGTTTCACTAATTGATACTAATTGTTTTATGTGTACACCATGCTATTCAACGTTCAACTTCATAATTATGTTTTCTGTATAGCTGAAGTGCTCATTTCGTTGTAGTCCTAAAGTCTTTCTTTCCCATTTATTATATATTTAGTAGTATAACGATATGTTGAACACATTTCAGTGTAATATCAAGGTTATGTTAGCACTATGATGAAAATTTAGCTCTTTTAACGTTTAAAAAATTAAATTGTTCTTATTTGTGCCCAATTTTTATGAGAAACAGTTGAACGTTACGTATGATTTGTTATCAACGATTAAAAATGTAGAAATTTATTTAAAAATTTCCTGCGACAAGAAATTTATTTAAACCGTGAGTTGTTCCTCTGTTGCATGTTTATTTTGCTAACCAAATGGTGCTCTTATCATGGAACTGCTAGTGCAGGTCATCTATTGTAGAAACATTCGTTCTATGTTTTGTTTCTCGCCGCGTAATTAAAATCATACCCAACCTTTAATTACATTTATAGTTTTAATTTTAGAATCGTCTCTTCCTATTCATCCCTTTATTTTTTAATATTTCTTTGATTTATGATTACTATCTTTAAAAGTAATTTTTAAGTAATAAACACTTTCTCCTTTACTTGAAAAAGAATGAGGAATATAATTAATATATATAGGAAGTGTTATACTTCTGGCCAAAACATTCTTGGATTGTTTGTTGGTGTTGGTCTGACATATTTGCTTTTGGAGGTCGCAAAATGGGGAAAACCCTTCTTATTATTAAAAATCAGTGGACACAATTAAGAGTCGGGTACTTTTCAAAAATATCTTCATAACTTGGCGGGGGGTTCAGGATTTTTTTTTACTGTGTAAGGACTAGGGAATGTTCTAGCAACAAACTGTAGTTGCTCCATTTTCTGTCATTTTTAAAGAAATTTTAGGGATGGATGTTGCAAATCATGTTATTCTAATTGACCTGAAAGTTTCAGGGGGGGGGGGAGAAATTTTTTAAAAAGTGGAGCTTTTTTGCAAATGTTGAATTTAGATCTGAGGGTAAGTTTTCTGTCTTTTGAGGGATTATGGTCTTTTTAAAAAGTGTTAAGATAATATTAGTAATGTTGAGTAAATGATTCAGCTGGAAAAAAATCAGATTTTCTTTTTTTTTTTAATTTACTATTTGATCAGATTATATTGAAGAGGAAATTATTACACTCATTACCTAATGCTTAAAAATAAATTATTGCTGAATAAACTGGGGAAATTTGTTATAATTTTATTTATGAAGCTATCAGTATAGTTCATCAGTGTATTTATTTATATTTTCTATTTTGGAACACTTTTTGTAGAAAATAAGTGTTAGAAATGAGATGAAAGGGAGGTCCAACTGAATCAAGCACTGCAACTAGAGGTCTATTTTACTAATTCCCAATTAAAAGTATTAAAAGAGACCTGTAGCTGAAGCAAAATTAAGCAAACACCTAACAAAAATGTCATGAATCTTCCAAGCTTCCAACAAATGACCACTAATTTGTGCAAACCTATAGGCAGCAAACACTTTTAAATCACACAAAATGTGATTGAGTTTTCTCCTAAAGTAGGCAAAACAATGGAAAACCCGTAACGATTGAATCACTACTGTTCATTGACCAGTAAGAAGACTAATAACTTTTTATTTTTTCTACAAGAATTTGCCCTAATACAAGAACAATCCCCATTAAGTTCATTTGCCTGACATTGCCTATCAAGATTACAGCAGTTATGTCTTAAAATGATAACTGTTTTTTCTTTAAAATATCAAAACAGCTGTCTTAATGAAATGCTCTGAAATCCCAATTGCAGGTTCAAGACCAACAGGTATTAATTATAGGTAGAACATTTTGCTTCATTTGTTTGCAAGTTATAGGCTAATAAGGAATTTAAATTGTATCATTTATTATGGAAGTGTTGTTACTTCAGTGTCTGTTGTGAAGTTTTTTGCCATATTTCTACCATTTTCTTTACTAAGAAGACTTCTTAGTAAATCATGTTTAATGAAGTTAAGTTCTTAATCAAATGTTTTGCATGAATTTTCTGTAGTTAGCGCATATTGATATGGTGCTTAAAAAATTATGTCTATTAGTATTAGGGAGTTCTAAAAAAATGAAAGTTCATTTTTCAAGTCGCACACCCTCTTATATTTTTCCTTTTGGGTCAAAACAACTGTAAAAATGTTTCATATCATTTGAACAACGGCAACCCATGCCGACTTGCACCTAAAAGTGTAAACCAGCCCTCTGCTAAATGGAATCAAAATAAAATTTTGGGGAATTTCGAAATTTCATGTTGATAAAAAGTTGCCCATATTGTCTCACATGTACCCCAAAAACATTTATCCATATTAAAAATTTTGGCATCAAGCGGGAGGTCTAAAATTTCTAATTTACTTCAAACGATTGAATTTTTCGATTTATTTCTTGAATTACTTATACATTTAAAAAGAATACAAGTTCAAAAATTATTAGCGAACACATTTTAAAATCACCATTTACAAATCAATAATAAAAAAATATGTAATGAATATTTAACTTAAAATTGAAAAAAAATCCATATTTTGAGTACCATGTTGGAGACTTAAATATTACGATAGAGCAAAAATTTCTATTTAGCACTAATTTTCGACTTTACTGTTTTTATTTTTCAGCTTGATAACTTCTTAAAATTTACCTTGCATTTAAAAAAATATATAGTAGAAAAAAATACTTTTTCGATAAATTTTAGACTTCCTGCTGGACATTTAAGTATTTTTTGATTTGAGTAATATTTTTGCGGTACATGTGGGGCTATATGGGCAACATTTTATCAACGTAAAATTTCGAACTTCGTAAAAATATTTTTTTACAATTCAACCTAGTACATATTGCTGGTTTACACTTTCAGGCGCAAGTTTTATGTTTTTATCTCCCCATCTTTGAAAATGCGTTCGTTATTTCAAATTTTAGCTGATTATGTCATTGTAACCAATAATACTCATCGTGTAGATTTGTTTAATTGAAATTCTAAAAATAGTTACTTTAATGAATTCTTTTATTTGTCATTTTTACACTTTTGATACCTTCATGTTGAAAATTGTAATCTCTCTGCTTTCGATATGAGAATCACATTTTTCTTATTTTGGTCTTTATTACACTTTTTTAACTGGCAAATAAGCAAAATTTCTTTTGATTTTTTATTAAAATCATTCACTGAAAATGTTCTAGTGAAATTTTGTGTTTATTATGAGTCAAATTTCTTTTTTTTTTAATTGATTGCAAAATTAGTGTCATGATTATGCTTTTGTATGGAATGTAAAACATTTATTTATTTATTTTTTGTCAAATTAGCTCCAAGGAATTTGTCAAGTTTAATTTTGTCATATAAAGTGAAATGATGTACAGTACTCAACACCTACATTCTTACTATTATATTTCAGAGTGTTGATGTAATTATGTAAAGTGTTTTTTAATATAGCAAATATTTTTCAGTTCAACAAAACTACATGCAATATGCCAGACAGCCTGGTTAGTGATAACCAGGTTGCCTGGCACATTGCATGACGTTTTGCCTTAACCCTGGCTTAGAAGTGGTAATTTACTACTAAATGTTTCAGTTTGTTATTGAAGAAGGCAGTTTTTATTGTTCATTATAATTCAAAGTTATTTCTTATTGAGGATAGGTTACTAAAAATGTTCCAATGATTCATTATGTAAAGCATTATTAAACCTGTTGTTATTGTTCCTTTTTTTTTTAAATTTTTTCTTTATATTATGTTGTCATGTATCTATTCTTTATTTATACATTTCCACCCAGAAGTTTTGCTTCCAAATCCGCATTTTTTTAATAGTACAAAATTTCGGTATTGAGGTTAAAATTAATTAAATTTAAATAATTTCTTTGTGTTTACTCTTTTTATTATTTTATTTGTTCTTATGTTGTATGTTAATCTTTTGATCTGATTCAGTGAATTTTGTTGCATTCTTGTCACCAAATCTATGAAAAATAATACTTGTTGATTCATAAAACATTAGGTGTTAGGTAGAATTTAAAGGATAATTACATTTCTTAGATTATGTTAATGTAACTAATAATTAATAGTAAGTAGATAAGATAAATATGTAACTTTTTTTTCAGTTAATTTATCAATTTCTATGTTTTGTGCAGTTGTAAAATTTTGTTTTTCGTGTGGTTTATCATTTGATTTATTTTATTCTTTCATAGATATGGACCTAGAAGAAGACTGCTTAATGTTTTATGTTTTAGAGTCTGAAAATCCACTTGCATATGAGAAAAGACGCTATTGCTGTAAATTTTGTTCATATTCAACACGATACAAGCATCATATGCGATATCATGGAGCTAAACATACTGGAGTTAAACCTTTTCAATGTACTGTATGCCTAAAAAGATTTACTGTGAAGAGTAATTTGCAGAGACATATTGTGTGCCATCATTAGTATAGAGCAGAACTTTTCATGCTAATTAATTTCTAATTCATGTTAGTGATTTTTGGGAAACATCTTTCTTACTGTCTATGCCATAACTAAATAATTTTTCTTAAGTGATATGAACGTTGTATATTCTAAAATACTTTCTGATATTTTTGCTTTGTACTGATGATAGATTTGTATTTATTTTGAGTTTACAGCATGAAATGTTTAAGATTGTACTGATGAAATGCTGTAAATATAAGCCCGTAATTCGTCAGATGACAAATGTGCATGCAATGCTAAAATAGTACAAAGGAGGCAGTAGAGGTTTTAAATTCCACCTGAAATCATATTAGTTATTTGATTTTGTTGTAGTTCAGAACTTAACGCCTACATTACAGTATTGCTTGGGAGATATAGTGTGTCAGTAAATATGCTGAACTAAAAAAATAATTTTAGATATGCCATACTGACCTCAACCATAAATCTGTATTGTTTTTTGTGTATCTATGTATGTCAAAATAGTATAACTCACACATTTATCACTTTTATGAAATATTTCATTAATTACTATAGTAGTATCAACTTAAAGGAATTGGAAAAGAATTTTTAAGAAATATTTACCTACACGTTCCTCCCGAAATAAAAACTTTTGACAATGTTCAAAACACATAACTTTAAATTCAAATTACATTTAGCTTTAATACTGGATGGATTTTTATTTTTTTTTAATTTTAAATTAGAATAATGAAAAGTAATTTTTATTTATTAACAATATTGTGTTCATCTCTGAATTCTATATGCTAGCTATATAAGATCGGAAATTTTTGTTGAAGTTTTAATAAAGTTCCATACAGCAGACACCCAATGTGCTAAGTCTTTATTAGGATGCCCTTTTCATTCAAGTGATACTTCTGAATTCTATTTTTCCATCTTATATGTTGCATCAGTATAAAAGCCATCATCATTAGAATTGAACTTCTTAATGTGTAAAAGCAGTGGCTGATCTCTCAGGAAATATGATAATGATTTAACGTGTTTAAATACTCAGAGAGGGTAATATTTTCAATTTTACTCTACTAAATCTAAATGCTATTTCTATTAAACATTTTTGTACTGCTTGCAATGCATTTCTCTCTTTAGCCTTTGCTATATAAAGTAATTTTTGTAGTGTTTTGTAGATGATAACATTAAATTGTAAGTAACAAATGATTTTGATGATTGTTAACTTACAAACAAAACCTTGCAAGCAAACTTAAATAAAAATTGCCTGAGCCAATATTTCCAAACTTTTTCAATTTGCGGCACCCTTTGAACAATTAATATTAATACTGTTGACAATTCCGGACACTCTTGCCTCTCCTTCTAGCATCCCAAGGTGCAGCAGAACACACTTAGGGAACCCCTGGACAAAACCATTTAGATAAATATAATGAGCCATTCCACCGTCACGCACGTCATGATCAGACGCTTAAATTTCACCAACATTGTGTCATATCTCTTAATATTTTAATTAAACAGGGCTAAGCGCATTTTTAATCTTAGCATTTGATACAAAGATACTCCTGATACAGTTACATTTTTAATTAGATAATTTTGTTATTTAAAATTTAATTTATTTGCATGCATCACATTTGAGACACCCAGTCACCCTCTTGTAACTTGATGTATAAACTAGTTAATGTTTTTGCTGTATTAATATATTATTGACAAAATAAATTGTAGATTGGGAAAGCAAATATTTGGATCTAAAGGAAACATGCTTCATTTGTTGAGAAATAATAGTTTAAACCAATGAAAAAAATTATGTATTGTGCCATTCCACGGAAAAGTAGTTACTTTGTCCCACTTGTGACGATGCATACATTTCATTAAAAAGAAATGACAATCTTCTGCTAAAGAATCACACATACATTTGTAATTTGTTATGCAAAAAAATTTTGTTTATTACCCTTTTAAATTACTTTTAATGAAATATATGAGGCGTCACATGCAGGACGAAATTACCGTTTTCTATAGAATGGCCCTAATGTGTTTAAAAACATTCTAGTGTTTCCCCCAGTTCAAAAAAAGGGGGGGGGGGAGCAGGTTGCTTTCAGGTAATGGGCACTTTTTCAAAATAATTTTGTAGTGAAATCTATATTTTTATTATATTCAATCTTCTCACATCTTTCTGTTGCATAAGAAAAATGATTAAGTCTAGTTTCAAGGCCTAACTTTCATGAATTTTTACCCTTTCAAGGTATTTGCTTTTGCAATTTAAGGTGCAAGGAGAGCACACTGAGAGATACAAAGTAGAGGACAAAAGGGCACTACTAAGGTTCCCTCGCAAGGGGCCTTAGTAGGGCCTCCTGAAAATGCCTGGAGGATACATTATTTGTTTAGATTTAAAAACATGCATGTTGTTGTAAACATGAAATAAATGTACTTTCATAAGTAGGAACATGTTCATTATGTATTAGGAGCATAACTGCTCAAAATTGTATTCATAAATTATTTTAGCACTTTACTAAACACATAAGCATCATAATTGTTTATGTGTTTAGTAAAATCTTGTACCATTCTCATCAGCCAGCTGTGCTGCCATTGAATTTTAAAATTTTATCTATTAATAAATGAAAATACCTTTGAATACTTGTTGCACATTTTTTAGCTGAATCTTTTGTTTCGGAAAGGACATGAGTCGCATTTTTTTCTGTATTTAAATGAAGAGAAATTAATTGGAGTGGGTAAGAAATGACTTATTACAACTCAATTTCCGTTAAGTACAGAAAGTGCATGAGTTACCGACACATGTTGTATCTTTTGTCTTCAATTTCATTAGTGAGGCTTTGTCCTTTCTAAAATAATTAGTCAAAGAAATAATGGCAAACATTCACAACAGAAAATTAGTTTTTTAGACCAGTTAATTTTAGAAATAAACAGGAACCATTTTCTTCTTTCAATAAGTTCACAATTATATCCTTTTAATTTTGTATTCTCTCTCTCTCTCTCTCTTTTTTCTGTTAATTGCTGATAACACATTTTATTTATTATCTTGTTACACTTTCTTATATTGCTTTAAAGTGAGGACTTTGCAAGCCTTATTTGCTCTTAGAAAAATATTGACTGTTTCAGAAACATTTGGTCTAGTATGATATTTTATTGTAATAACTTGTTGTTTCTTTAATGATGAATAACATATGAATGATTAATAATCAAAAGTAAATTTTTCATTTAGTTTAATTTTTGTTTCTTTTTAGCTGGTGAACTAGAAGAAGAATGTTCCACATTTTACGTGATATCAAGATCAAGTCGAGTGTTCCCTAAGAGTAGATATCGATATTTCTATTGCAAATTATGTCCTTATTCATGCAATCGAAGGTTACACATTCAAAATCATCAAGTTAAGCATACAAGAGAAAGACGTTATCAATGTGCAACATGTTTGAAACTTTTTAGTGTAAAAAGTAGCCTAAGGAGACATCATCAAACTAGCCAATGTGGGAAGCATTGAAACTATATTTTACTTTACTTTTTCGAAGTAAAAGCTTTCGCACTTTTAATCTTTCTGATATGTAATTTAGGAAATTGGTGCTTAATTCAATTAATGAGTCATTACTTTGGCATTTGTAGAATACCAATATTTTATCATTTATTTTTTTATGAACATAATTTGTTTAAAATTCTGTTACAATTTATTACTCAAAACTGGATGTTTATTTGTATGACGATTGAAATTTTGCATTAAATTGTTAGAAACATCCTAATGAATCTCTTTTGTAAAAATGTTCCCTGTTTTTGCAAGTGAATTGAAATTG
The DNA here is from genome assembly GCF_026930045.1 of Uloborus diversus. Lineage (NCBI taxonomy): Eukaryota > Metazoa > Arthropoda > Arachnida > Araneae > Uloboridae > Uloborus > Uloborus diversus. Next base: position 144,197,869 of record NC_072732.1, read on the forward strand.
TGAAATGTATGTCCTAAGTACTTAAGGTTTTTTTTTTCCTTCAAACATTTAATGTTTTCAGGCACATACAGGGTTGCAGTCGATTTGGCTAGTGCATTTTTTTCTGAGTAAAAAACTGTCTTGCATTCAACGTAACATCATTCTTGTGTATCTGGAACTTACTACTGGTTGTAATTATGTATGTAAGCATTTAAAATGGGAGGTTGTTTTGGCACTCAGCAAAGCAGACCTTCTTCTGGTATTGAATCACTGGATGGCACTAGTTTACACCAAACTATTACAATTGGTAAAAATCAACCTTTAAAACATGAAAAGCCTAAATGGAAAAGTGACGTGCCTTTGAATGAAAGTCAGTTGCACAGAAAGCGGGATGAGTTTTGGGACACAGCTCCTGCTTTTGAAGGAAGAAAAGAAATTTGGGATGCGTTAAAAGCTGCAGCTTATGCTGCAGAAACCAATGATTATGCTCTTGCACAGGCAATTATTGATGGCGCCAATATATCATTACCTACTGGTACATTAATGGACTGCTATGATGAGTTAGGAAATAGGTACCAATTGCCTGTTTACTGTTTAAGTGTTCCAGCAAATTTGGTTGAAGATAGCAATGAATCAGAATCTCCAGCTGCTGAAAGTGAGCCTTGGAGTGAAGGAGGTGAAGAAATTGCTGTTAAATTTAGACTTTCAACTAGTGGTAAAGACACCAAACTAGTTATTCGAACTGGGGAATCTGTATTAATGAGCAAAAAAAGACTACAATTAGTGGAAGGAGTTGATCCATCAAGACAGCGTTGGTATTTTGGGGGGCGTCTTTTGCATGATAAAATGAAAATTGAGGAAGCAAAACTACAAAATGGATTTGTTGTCCAAGTTGTTGTAGCACAACTAAGTACGCCTGTTGGTGACCATTGAATTTAATACTGTTTTAATTTGCAAAATGTATACATTTTGATGCAGATGGCTTCGGTATTTGCATTCTTTGATGTGATTAAATCATTTTAAACAAGTTTCTTGAAGTGTGGATTTCAATATACAAGAGTGATCCTCTGCTTGTTGCCAATCTTATGAAAAATTTACTTTGTAATTTTGTTCTGGCATTTTTTGCTGTAAATACGTTTAAAATATTTATTTTCTCGTCATATTTTTATACAACTATATCTGTGAAAAAAATATTTTCTTCTTGTTAGTAATTATATTTTAAATTTGAAAAAGTTTTAGGTTATAAAATTTAATTGTCTGGAAATATGAAACTTTTTGAGAATGTATTTCATTTCAAGTTTGAATTTTTGCATTTAATGATCATTAAGGAATTCAAATTCTTGAAATTAATGTTAATTGATGTCATGTTTAAAAGGTTTTTCTATCACAAAATATATTAACTGATGAAACATAATTTAAAAGAAATTATAAACACAAAATTTGAAAAAAAAAAAAAAGATTTTAGTGATAAAGTCATTAACTTATGTTTTTGAATTATTGATTTAATTATAGGTAACAAGATGTAATTAAAAATGCTCTAGGATTGAAAAAGCACAAGAGCAAAGAAACAAATGTTTGAATAACATTAGGTGGGTTTCTGTCCATGACATTTTCCGAACTTCCCTACGTTACAAGTTCCAGCTTTAGTTGTTTTAAGAAAGTTAATATAGGTATGTATTTCTAATTTTTGTTGCAAGATAAAGCAGAATCAGCACATGAAGATAATGAAATGTAATTGATTTCTAGATGTTGATTCGAGTATTAAAGTGATATGAAGTTTGCTGTGCAATTGTTAATTGTGCATATGCCAAAAGGTTTTTATGAATCAAGCTTTTTGTTATTTTATTGAATCTCAATTGGTGTCTTTATCCTAGAGCATTTTTATACTATCTTTTATAAAAAAATTTATGATGTGATGTTATTGCTGGATTTATGTACTTATTACATGTATGAGTTTACAATGATATGTGAGGTGTTTGAAGTTATTTTTAAAAAATGTATTTCGACATTTTTTATAACAAGCTTGAGTTTAAAAAATATCTTTATTTGTGAATTTTTAAGCTTAAAAATTTTAGTTTTATGTACATTTTTATCATTTGACATTGTAGGTTTTCAAATAAAACTTATTTTTAAAAATAACTTGTGAGTTTTTCAGAGGTGTTGTGTTTTACTTTTTAGACTGATTTAAATGACAGAAGAAAAAAATACAAATAGCATTCACTTAAATTTTAATATTTATCCTTTTTATAAAGCTGAATTTTGTTTTTTAGCAGTAATATCTGTCAAATTGCATGAAAAAGTTCAAAATAGCTTGAAATATTTTAGTTATTTAACAAACAAGCTTTTATTTGCAAAGTTTGAGAAACTATCATTTTGCTATACTTGCCTATTTTGATTATATAGCTAGAGAAACATTTTATTCAAACCTAAGATGCATTTTTTTTTTTTTCATTTTAAAGTTCTTTCTAAATGTGATATGAAGCTGAAAACATTTGCACAACTGTTTGAAAATACTTTTGTGCATGTTGAAAAAATTAATTTAATTTTTTAAAAATTTGTTTTTGCATGTGAGCAGGGCCCGATTTAGAAATTTTAGGACTGTAAGCCAGGTGCACCTGTAGCAGTACTTTCGACAAAAGCTGTAGAGTTGAAACCGCACATCCTTTTTTTCTAATTGCGTTTGCTACAGGCTATGGCACACATTGCGAAAAATAGCTGTTTTAATGTTAAAAGCCCTCCTGCTATACACTTTATAAGTCGCTATTGATGTTTAAACACTGTAACCAATAAATAAAGCCTTATTTTACTTCCAATTTCTATATAGTCTCATTTTTGGGAACCCCTGGAGCTAGTGGCTCCCTAAGGTGGGCTTCATGGGCCTATAGGTAAATTGGGAACTGTATGTGAGATTTCTTTTCACTTTTCTAAGTCAAATATATATATATATATATAAATAAATTTAATCTCAAATTTTATTTTATTTGTGAAAGCTCATAATTTTTCTTACAATTTTTCAGGAAGAATTACAAACAGATTTTTTGCTAAGTTTGTTTCTAGTTGAACCAGTAGTTCTTTTTCTGGTCTTTTCTTTGGTAATTCCTCATGAATATCAATAGAATTTTTCAGCATGCTAAGTACAGTCAATTCCTTCTAACCTGCATTGCTTAGGATGACCAAACATTTCACAAAATATAGGAAATGCTTTAACATATTTCAATGTTTTTATGAAAATTGACAACTTGAGAAAATCTGAGCACTTTCAATGGACAAAAACATAAAATTAAAAAAAAGAAAAAAAAAACTCTTTAGAGTAATTAATCATTCAAAATTATTAAATTGTTGCCAGCCTTACAAATTCAATGCTGCACATCAACTTTTATTTATGCATAAATTTCTCTAAAATTTCAAATTATTCTTTTCAGTATTTTGGTTGCAAATTAAGTTCAACCAGAAAACATTTTTCCATTTATTATGAAGTTTTTGCATCTAGAAAAATTTGATATTTCAATTTGATTTACCTACTATTTAATTGAATATGCAAAAAAGGCATAACATATAATGTTTGAAATATAAGTTAAAGATTCAATTTTTAAAATAGTGAAAGTTGTAAAAATGCATTTTTAGTTAGAGATGACTTAATGCTAAAAAAATCCTTTGGCAAATTTATTTATCTAGGAGATCTGATTAAATGATGGAGTAGGAGTTTGTCCGCCTCTTCCCAAAGTGGTTGAAAAATATGCTAGGAAAAATTGTAAAATACGTTTGTGGTTTTGATAAGGTAAAATTAATTTTGACCATGATATTACATATCAGAGATTCTACCACACCAAAATTACTAGCATAGCTGTAAATAGTCGAAAGTTATCTAAATCTTGCAATGAGCATGTATTTCTCTACTAAGATTTAAAAAAAAAACGATATGGGGGCAGTAGATGACTCTCATGAAGATACATTTATGTAATTTGAAATATTCTTAGCATAACAAAATGGGTTACTTTTGCTAATTGTTTGTTAATTTTATGTTGTTGTCAATGTTTACAATTCAATTACCCTAGTACTCCTGACTATCTGCTTAACCAACTAAAAGGAATTGCAAAGAAAAATTTGCATTTCTGTCTTCAAATGTTGTTAATTTGCATTTAAGAAAGATTTTGTTTGTCAAAAAAATAATTACTAGTTTTGAAAATTTTCATCTTAGTTAGAAATAGAATAAGTCAGAAGTGATCCCACCTTTTAATTTTTAAACTTAATTTGATATTCAAACTTAACCTGCTGAATAGAAGTCTTTTAGCCTATTCATGAGCCAATGAAGTTTGAATTTTGATGCCTTCTGGCTTTAGATTAAAAAAAAAAAAAAATTCTTCAAATAGGATTGAATTCTACCCCTTAGGAAGTCCTGCTGTTAATAGTTTTGAAAGAAGCTGGTATTTGTGCTCAACATGTTATTGTTTACTGTGGCTAATAACTTTTACTAGAGAAGACTGTTTATTTATCCAAAATAAAATGTGTTAGTACTTCAGCGTGAATTATTAAATGTTAATTTGGGGTGGCAATTTATTAAATTTTATATGTTGAGGTAAACATGTAAATTACGTCGGTGACAGTTCATTGGTAGAACTTAAAATAATACCTATTGATACTCATGAAAGAGCAGAAAGAATATCTTTGAAGATAAACATTTATATACTGAAAAGGTAATTTCAGAGAGCAAGTAAAGGAGACATAAATGTAAAGTTTTCTCAAATAAAAAACTAAATTTAATTTTTTTCTTTTCTTTTTTTTTTTTTTTTTTGCCTAAGTGAATGAAAATGTTGAATATCTAGTTAGTATAGGAGTTAGTTCTTGCATGTAAAATGGAAAAGTAAGATATGGTTGAAAGAAAATATTTCTTTGTTAAATCACACAAATTTGCAGAGAACTGCATACACGTTTTTTAGGGATGAAAAGACATCCAAAAAAGTCAACACTCTTCTATGTTAAAAAGGGCTTCCTTGCAACCTTGGAACATGTACATAGTTCTCTGCAAATTTTTCATTTATCGTTGTAATATCTTCTTTTACTCTTCTTTTTTCTTTCTACCCATAGGTATTTCTTCATTTTTTAGGATATGGGTGTTCAAAAAATATTTTTATGCTTCAAAATAAACTTTTTTTTTTGCTCTATGTTTTAATAATTTGTAAGACAAGTGACTTCCTTAGCACCTGCTTTAAATTTTGATTCAAAATAGGTTTCATTAAAGTATTAAATGTTCATTTTTTTAATTCGATTTACTGTACACAAAGAGTAGTTTTTGTAGCCACAGAATAAACAATATGCTATTTGTTTGGAAACTTTAAAAACATAGACCTTTACAAAATTTAAAATGGGCATAACTATAACTTTTATGAATAATTGTGGGAGTGCTTAGTAATTTAACACCAACTTTGGCCATAATTTATTCATGGACAGTTACAATTCTACGCTTAGATTACTAATATACTTCAATCCCTTTTCATGAAGTACTGTTGACAAATTTAATTATTATGCTAAAATAATCGTTCTTACACTTTTGGTTACTTTTACTAAATCAAAAAAATACTGCTAATTAAGATTTTTTTCTTTAACTTAGTAAAAGTAATCTGCTCTATGCAGTTTTTTTTTCCTAAACTGAACTAACTGCATAAAAGTAAGATATTAATCAATTATCTGACAGTAAGCCTGAATTTGTTTTAAACAAAAATGTTGCATTATCTTGTTGTGTAGTAAAAACTCTCCATCCTTAACTTTGTGTATTTTAAATTTAGTATTTTAGGGTAATCAATCAGCTGTGTGTGGTTAATCAACTGAATTATTAATTTATTAAAATGACATATATTTGAATTTTTGCAATTAAAATAAATATTTTATTTAAAAAATATTTTAATAAATTTTTTTCTAATATAATTTTTTTTTTTAACCCTCAGCATTACAAGACCATGAAGCATTTTATGAGTTGAAATCGGATTCAGCAAGACAACTTTACTGTAAATTTTGTCCTTACTCTACTCGAACTAAGCAGCATATGAACTATCATATTGTCAAGCATACTGGAGCAAGGGATTTTCAATGCCATATATGTCAAAAAGCATTCTCTCAGAAAAGTACTCTAAGAAGACATCATATATTAAAACATAACTTACCTTAATTCTTTCAATTTGTATGTATACATTTTCATTAGAACCTTCACTTTTACTGGTAAATTAAAATTTATGCTCATTAACCTTTTTCATGGAAATGTGAAAATTGATTTACCTACATTGTGGCAATTGATTTAGGTTTTACATAAGTTCTGATAAATACTTACTTTTTATTTGTTTGTTGAAGAATTTAAAAATTCTGATGTTGTGCATTTTATTGAGGTACTACAAGCTATGCTAGAATACTAAATATTCTTTTGTAAACAATATGTTTGGACTTGGGTCCAATGAACTAATTTACGGAACATACTTAAAAACATATGTGGATGATTCTTCAAAAAGTAAGAAAATTGGTGGTGTATTTGGTTCGAAAAAAAAAATTGTTTAAACATCTGAAAAAAATTAAGATACTTTACATGTTTTGTAATTAAAATATGACATCATCAAAGCATAATTATTTGTATTATATTTTTGGTATTGTGTTCTTTGTAGGTATGTCAGAGACAAATCTACACAACACACAATTACAAAAGTATAATAATATACAGTGACTAACCATGAATAGCTTACTTAAATTTTTTAATTTAGAAAAAAACCATCAAATTAAACCATCAAATTATTTTATTATTTACATTTATAAATTATATATAAAAGCTATACCACTGAAATGAGATAAAGGGCATACCAATAAGAAAAAATTTAAAATTTCTCTCAGTTATTTGCTTAACATCTGTCACTAAACTTCGAACTTCAAGGTTTATTACTGTATATTATTAAGGTTTAACTATATTTTTTCATTTTACTGGTTTTCTGTAAGCCAACATTAATAACATGTAAGTAAAACATTATTAAATTTTGTCTCAGAAAGCTGTTTTAGAAGCTTTTTTGGCTCAATTTCCGCCTTGAACATAATATTTCAAGGTTTTACTATATATTATCAAAACTTAATAATATTTATATTTTACTGTTATTCTAGAAGCCACACCAATAAAGTGGATTAAAAATGCTTACCTAGAAATAAAGTAGAAGTTTTCACCAACAAAAAAAGAATGAAGAAAGTCAAAATGCAACTGGTATGAGTTGGGTGGGGGGGAAAGTGGAGCTACACTGTATTATACATAAATTTCTCTTTTTTAATGGAGGTATTTAGTTAATTCTTTTTGTAGACATATATTAAGATTATAGCAAGTATTTTTGTTTTAGTTTCAAAAACTGGCAACAAGCGAAAATTTACAGAAAAATGTTTATGTTCAGTAAGGTGGGCCGAAATAAGTCGAAAATTTTTTTTTTCGAAATCAATTTTTGGATAGCGCGCAAAAGTTGCATAGTGAGCTAGTTAGCTCTCACAAAAAATTTCTTGGATATTAAAAAATATCTAGCCGGCGCTATTTGACACTGAAAAACTGAAAAAAAAGAGAAAAATGAATTTTTGTCGATTTTTTTTAAAAAAACTAAATTCCAAATATTTTGCTGGAATGCACCGAAAATGTTATATAATGAGGCAGTTCGATCCCATAAAATGTTTCATTGATTTTAATGAGCATTTAACCGCTTCTTTCCGACATCAAAAATTGGAGAAAAATGAAAAAATATTGAATTTCTTTAAAAAAACCAATGTGAAAATTTTTTTTCAAAATTAAATCATAGACTATTTAAATAGCGCCATTAATCATAGTAATTATTATCACGCAATAGTATCATACATTTTCGAGAACTACATATGTAGATAATAAAATTTTAAAAAAGAAATCTTCAAATTTGATTTATAATACCTCATGCATAATGAATATTATTTTTTGGAATAATATTGTCCCTTGTTATCAAAGATGGAAGTTCTTTCCTAGCTTGAAGTTTAGCACAAATGAATCCATCTCGTGCAGTTTCACCACGAACTTTTATTGCAGCTTCGGGTATTAGTTTCACACAACGTTTCACAGCTTGCGTGTGACAGGGAAATTTCTCGAAAGTAAACTCTGTAGAATGTTCTTTGCACATTTCTTTCCATTGTTGGTCTTTTAGATGCATTGTAAGAGGTGGCCCTGTTACAACACAGTTTGCCCAATCAACTAAATCAACATAATCAACGGCTTCAAAATTGAGTTTAGGACGCTCAAGAATCGTACACCATCCGAGCTCTTCGTCTTCTTATTTCTAGAGTTCAGAATGCGCCTAACAGCTAATTCCCGAATGTATTTTCTTGAGTCAAACAACATTGTCAACAGTAGCTGTTCAGAATGAGCGAAATATGCATTACTTGACCGAGAACTTTGAAAATTATCTCCTTAACGTTGTCTGGAAATTGCCTTGCAAGAGAAATCATTTTCCAAAAATGTTGGGCGCGGTACTTTAAGTTCGGTCTCATTTTCATTTCAAACCACATTGGAGCATAAACTAAAATTACACACTTTACAAGCATTGTAAGGTTTTCTGATGGAATTGGAGTGCCTATATAGAAGCGTAACAAACAGTTTGTAGTTGTCAGCCATCGCGCATGACTGACTGAGTTTGCCTGGGCTACTGTCAGCCACGCTTGAAGGACAACTACCATCTTTTACGGCAAGACAGATTCTATACAAATATTGTTGTTCAGTACTTAAATTTTTTTATATCTTCCATATCCAAAACCAGAAGATTGCAGTTAATTTTATCAAATTTGACCACCGGATTTTTTTCGCAATCTCTAAGAAGTTGTTCGATAGCTCCAGAATATGAATGTGGCCACTTAGTGCAACCGTCCAATTCCAGTATAAGATGCCTCAGTGGCAACTCATTGTGGACATTGGACAATAGAGAGGACCCCTTTAATTGCTTAATTCCCAACTGTGGAGGTGTAGAAATACAGCATTTCTTGTCGAGGGGGTTTTGTCTCTTAAGTGGGTCATAAAGTCGAGAGGAAGAAATGGCTTGAGAAAAAGAATACTTGCGTTCAATTCATTAATCAGTTTAAAGAACTTCAGAGGATTCACATTTTTTTAATACTCAAGGGCTCTATTTGTCAAATATATATAAAATAGTTATAAAATAATCTTAGGAATAATAAAAGTAGTTGAGCGCCGTTTATTATCCAAGAGAAACAATTGGAACCAAAGATTAAAAAATTAGCATCTTATGTAACTATTTTTTATTTGAGTGTGTGCATTTTTTAAAATTGGCGTACAAATGTCGCATAAAATTGATTGAATTTTCACTGTTTTTTTCTATGTAACGTATTGCGTAACATTTCAGTACTTACTTGTTTCAAAACTACTTTTAATTTTTTTTTTCATTTTTCCAATGTTTCAGTCTTAAAGGAGCGTAGCTAAATATTCTACGAAATGTATAAAAGTCTTTGAGGATTTCAACGATACTTCTAATGTTTGCTGAAAATAGCGTCAAACTTTTATTTTCGACCCCCCCCCCTTTTTTTTTTGAAAAAAGTGCATTTTTGCCCCTTTTTTTTCAGTTTTTCGAGGTCAAATAGCGTCGGCTAAATATTAAACAAATTTAGCGAAATTTTTTATGGGTAATAACGGGCCCATATAGCAACTTTTCCGCACTATCCAAAAACAGATTTCCAAAAAAAGTTTTTTCGGCCCACCCTAATGTTCAGTCCATAAAGGGTCATAATTTTATGCTGCTGATAAACTTCTTTCTAAAATCATTATTAACAGGCGTAAGCTGCAATTCTTAGTGTAGACTTAAAGTGGATGATTTAGAGAATAGGTCTCTATTGAAAGGTTTGAATTAACTTGAAAATTATATTTGTTATGAGTCTTTTTCTGAGATGGGGTGAATTGGGGCTGTGATTAGGCTTAGCTAAGTATTGCATTATGCTGCTCCTTTTTGTCTCTGAGTTAGCATTTGTCAAAGATCAATGTTCTACTAGTGGACTCTGTCTTCTGCTCGCCAACCCCTGGAACTGCTGACGTAGTCCATAAAGATCGCTACTCTCTCTCACTGGTCACTGAAGTTTATTGTCTAGCCCAAACTTTTGGCTAGACAAAAAAATAAGTATTTTGTCTTGACCCTTCTCAAATCTTTCGTACAGGAGTTACGAAATTAGATGTTTCTTATCTTAATCAGTAGGCTTTGAACAAAAGTATGTTACAGCTACGTAATTTAAATCTTCACAATTATTTTATTTCATTCATCGCCACCATTACTTGTTTGGCAACACAATACATTATTTTGTCTTTTTAATGTACTTTTAAACAAAACATAACTAAGAGTTCCATTAAAATAAAAAATAATTCGCTAGATAATTAAAGTAAGCAGTTAAAATGTAAAATAATCTGCCATACAAGAAAAGAAGTCATTAAATAAAGTAAAATCTCTATTAAAGTAACCCGCCATCTAAATGAAACAACATTAAAAATGCCATTAAAATGTTAAATAATCCATCAAATAAATATTGCTAAATAAATTAGGGTAGAATTTATTGCCAACTTGTAAAATAGTCAACAACAAATTGACTCAAACTATTCTTACTAATATTATAAATGCAGAAGTGAGTTTGTTTGTATATTTGTTTGTTTGTAATTCTTTCATGCCTTAACAACTCAACTAATCATCATAAAATTTTGTATACACATTGTCAGCGGTGTAGAATAGAACATAGACTACCTTTCATCAAAAAAAAAAAAAAAGTATTCCAAGATTTCTATTCCACTCTTATAGAAAATCATTAAGAATGGTTCATGCTGATAAAGCAGAGGAACCATCATTTTGGTGCCAGGGCATTGGAAACTGATTCCGTTGATTTTGGTACCCTGAGTTCAAATATTACTGTTTTTGCACAGCAGCTAAAATTTCTAAGATATAACATTGAAATATGCATGACATAGGTTTAAGTTACATCCATAAATCAAATAAAAAATGAAACATGGAATTTTTATTCCTATTGTATTATACAAATAATCAGAGCTCACTTACCAAACAGATCAATTTGCTGTTGGCCATGGATCCCCAATTTTTAAGGGCCCCAAAAAGGACCAAAGTTATAGTGTATTTTTAAGAAAATTAAGGTACTCTCCTTTATTTATTTACCCTTTTTTAGGTGCAAGTGTGGGATGCTCTGCCTCTCAACAACAAATATTTTGAGTGAGTGGTTCAACACCCCTGAAACCACCACCCTTGGTTCTCCACTAATGTTTATGTTTATAAGGTTTGATTGGGGAGGACGCCCAGAATTTTTTTAATTTAGGTTTTGGTTTAAATGTTCGTTTATTTACCCTCTGTATTCTTCGGACCCTGAAAATATTGTACACCAAGATCCAACCTGACCTATCACACATCACACCAAGAGAATATATGCATAGCAAGAACTTATAACTTGACTTTTATTCGTTGAAGCGTTGTTACTAAACTTGACAGATATTTACTTCATGTAGAGAATTTTCCTGATTGTAACTGCACTGCAGATTGATTATAAGGCAAATATGCTGGAAGCACACCTTGTTTTAGCAGCCTGTACTTGCTTTAGAATTGCGCAAAATGGAGTTATAACTGCACATTTTGGGTAAAACAGCAGCACTTATCTGAAAAAGTAGAACTGATAGAGCTTTTTAATTTTATATTGTTATATTTAGATAAAAATTTTAATTTTATATTTCAATTCAGAGCCCAAAACATATCTAAAATCCATTCTCAAATTCTGGGTACCAAAGAAAAAACATTTTTTTTGTCCCCCTGTGTAATCCAACATATTGGTAACATTTTTATGTAAACTGGAGGGAAATAATTCTGCCTATCACATGATTGTGTCAGAGGTCAAAGCGACAAACTCTCTTACGTGCATGTGCAAAAGTTAATTGAGCAGTGTCATCTATGTTTCCACAATATTCAGTGACTGTTAATGCACTATAGATGTAATGGGGCCATGCCCCAAAGCAGAATACTTAACAATGTTCTGCAACGTAAAATCATTTGACCAAAATTGTTCTGCAAGTACTTCAAGCATTGTACGCGAAAAAACCTGACATTTTCCACAAATTGCGTGCCAAAAATCAAAATGGTTTCATATAGGAGGTTTTTTTATATATATATATATATATAACTGGACTGTTGCTATTTATTTCTGTGGAAATGAGATATATTTCCGGAAACTTCACAGCTTTCAACCAAATGACTAATTAAAGAGCACTGAATTTGTAAAATTAGTTGATCATGAAAACTATAAAATCAAAAAAAACTTTAACAAGGTGTCAAACCTAAACCGATTGAGATTCTCCAAAAATAATTTATATGCTTTCTAAAATGCATAGAAAGAGCAAAGATACAAAGTTTCTAAAAATCTGAACCTAGGTATCAAACCACATTTTTTCGGTTAATTTTGCATGGCATGAAAGAGTAATTAAAATAATGCTTTTAAATAAAAAAAATTACTGAAATAATAAATGAAATGAGTAGAGTTTTGGTTGTATATAATAAAACACTTCAAAACTTTCTAAATATTTGAAATATTTTCTGGATGCAAAGGGATTGAAATCTCAATTGTGACACGCAATTTCGTGTTTCAATGTTGGCATGTTTCCAAAACATACGTGTGTGGCGGAAAATGAAATGGATAAAGATCGATTGGGAAAGTGCTACAAAGGACTTAGCGAATTCAACATCGCGAGCTTTCCGCCAAATTATCGTAATTTGCAAGAATTTTAGATTCTCTTCTAATTTTAAGAATTATGCAGAATTTCTGCAAAATTCTATCTTGAGTTGGAAGATACGTGTAGAAAATCTGCAGTTTCTACATATTTTCTTCACCGCAGTTTCTGCAGATCTTCTGCACCACAGTTTCTGCAATTTTCTGCACCGCAGTTTCTGCAGATTTTCGGCACCGCGATTTCTGCAGAAATTTACAGAATTTCTGCAGAAAATTTGTCAGTTTTCCTCTCACAATTAAACAGAATTGTTCTGCAGCTCAGGCATCTGTTCTGCGACGTACGTCGCAAATTTAGTAGTATTCTGCTTTGGGGGGGCCATGGTATTTGAATTTCCTAATATTTGTTTTGGAAAAAACATTTGTTGCATTCCATGTTCAAATATATTATTTTATTTCATTTTGTTTTCTTTTTTCTTTCTTTCTTTCTTTTTTTTTTTTTTTTGAATACATTTTTCTTGATTGTGTTAACTTTTTCTTTATAAATATTTTTTAAAACTTTTACAACTTTACTAATCAAAATTTTGTTTCTTTATTTTATTAAATACCTGAGTGTAGCAAATTTTTTTGGTTAGCAATATATTTTTATTTTTAAAATAAATGTTTGTTTGTAATCGTCGTTTAAATAATTTTCACTGAAATATTTTTCTATAATAAGCTTAACATTGTGTCACATGTATAGAACAATTACATTTAGCTACATCATTAATATTAAATAAACTGGATGTGATACTAATATTACATACTTTATGCAACTACCTATTTTGAAGAAATGTGGTTAAAATAAAAAGCTTTTTTACAATGTAATTAATTTATGTATAATTGAACTGTTTTTGTTTAAATTTTATTAAAGTAGATTTCCAAATATCTTGATATCAATTTATTTTTATTTATTTATTAAACTTTCAGAAACAGAATGCACTTCAAACATTACTAAATGGGTTTTTAATAATCAAAAGTCAAGTTGTTTCAAGTATAAAGAGTTGGAGCTGTTTGTTAATGGGAGACATGAAATAGCGATTTTATTGTGTATTTCCTACTAATTAAGAAAAATGGGAGAAAAATTAAGAAAAGTGGGAGTTATGAGCAATAGTTCGAAGCATGGCATGAGTCTAATCGAAGCATCTGCTAAGACAATTACTAAGGATGAAAAACAAAAAACAGTCTTGTTTATGTGGTCCAAGGACCAAAGCTGAGTATAAAAAAATGTACTTAAAAATTAATTTTGGACTTTATGAGTAAGTTATAATTTGTGTATTTGATTTATTTTTCATATTTTCTCTGGATTTGATTAGCTTTTTGTATTTTGTCTGTACTTGAGTTGTTTATTCTTTTTCTTTTTTTGTAACTGCATTACTTCTTTTTCAGAAACATAATCCTCGTGCATTTTTGTCAATATTACAAAATTTGAATGTGGCTGCGAGACCTTTTATAAATACACTAGCGGTATTCGTACGGCTTTGCCCATAGTAGAACATTAATAGGTCATTTGGTTTGCCTGTATATTTACAAATAATGGATGATGAATTTCTCCCCAATTTGCTTGCCCATGTTATGGTAATTTCCTTGTCCACGTTATGATAATTTGCTCGTCCATGTTTATGATAATTTGCTCTGTAAAATGTTCTTAAAATTAGAATAGAAAAAGAACAAAATCAAATTTTCGAAAAATCGCTTTGAGGTGCACACCCCCATGCTACAAACTAATTTTGCGCCAAATTTTATGAAAACCGATCGAACGGTCTAGACGCGTCACAGACATCCAAATATCTGGACAGAGATCCAGACATTCAGCTTTATTATTAGTAAAGTTTTTACCAAAATTTTACATGAGTAATCATAATAATAGCATAAAATAAATGGGTAAGATTGACAAAATTAAAAATTTTTATTTTTTTCCCTACATTACTGAAGCACTTCAATGAACATAAATTTATGTACATTAGTAATGATAAATACAGTTGGCTCTCTGTTTAACGACTTTCAAGGGAACACAAAAAATCGTCCTTATGTAGAAAGCATCCTTAAATAGAATACTTTTAACACTATAGTGGACCATCTGGGACTGTGAAACGCTGTCGTTAAATAGAAAAAGTCATTAAATAGAGCGTCGTTAAACAGAGAGCCAACCGTATAACATTAGATTTGGGCTGTGTACAGAAAATGAAGGTATTTTGATTTCTTATGGAAATTTAATATTATTCGAAAGTCAACAGTAGTTTCATTAATGATCAAGACTATGTATGTCTCTAGAAAAATCCAAAGTGTTATTTCTTTGCAAGGCGATATATGGAAATGTTTGGGGCTGCTATTTGGAGCCAGCATAGGCAGTTCATACTGATGGGGTGGGAAGAGGGGAGGGCAACCGCCCCCACGCTTCTAAAAGTAAAAGGACCTTGCCCCTCCACTTCTATTAACAATCCATACTCTCCAAAATTAATAATTGATTGAAAAACAATTTTGTTGGTCAATTAGTTTGTTTGAAGTGTGTGAGAAGAATTGACTTTTAATATGCGTGTGTAACATTTTCCTCTGGTTATTATTGCACAAAAGTTAAAATTTAACTTTGAATTCGAAGGAGGTAGTCTACTCTGCTGCAATAAGCACAAAGGTTTTATGTTTTTTTTTTTTTTTTTTTTATCAAAGTTGAGTTATTGTCACAAGGTGATTATAACATATTTTACCTGTACTATACAATTTTTAAGTGTCATTTTGGGAATCGGGAATTTTTTTTTTTTTTTAATTCTGAAAAAGGGAAATATATGGAGGTGTAAAACTTTCAAAAGCTGTTTCTCATTTTGAGCTCGGCTGTAGATACGACTTTTGTGCTTAGCATGGCCATAACTGTTGTGGCCATTCATTCCAATTCTTGATGCCATGTTTTGAATAGTTTAGAAGGGGTCATTTAATTGATAATAATGTTGAAACCCTAATTATGTACCCCAATTTTCAAAATATCTTCTTTTGATCCTAATTTCTCTTAATTTCCTCTCGCCCCCCCCCCCCTTTTTTAGTCCACCAGCCGCCTATGGGAAACAGGTTTACACTATTTGTTTTTGTTATGACATGGCATACAAAAAATTGTCTCAGAAGATACTGATTTCAATGCAATTGTTTTATATGTTGCAATTAATTTCAAATTACTTATTTACTATTTCAGTGCATTAATTCAAACTATAATGATTGTCTTTATATATATATATATATATATATGTATGTATGTATATATGTATATATATATATATATATATATATATATATATATATATGTATATAAAGAAACACTATCATATATTGTATTTATAATCCGGACAAGTCAACCGAAATGAACTTCACTAAAAATGAACTTCACTACTCAGTTCAATAGGTGCCACAGGCTGCTCTATGATACTGGTAGACAACACATTTGATAGCAATATAAGGATTGAACAAGAACGAAAAATTCTTTTAAAAGAAGGAAAAAATGAAAAAATCCCAAAATACCCTGGGGCCTCATCAGGGGGTACTCCCCAAGGGTAGGGAAAAACCATGAGATGTTTCGTGAGTGCTGCTGGCGAAATTTGCCTAAAAAAGCAGCACTAGTCCCTGACATCTCACAAAACAAGCAATTGGGTTACTGAAAGTCCAGAATATCAGCATGACATGAAATACAAACATTGAACCTTTAAAAAACGAAAATTACAAGTTTTATCTAAAGAAAATATACAAGAAATAATAAAAGATTTATATAAAGAATTTTCTTTATATAAATCTTGTAGCTTAAATATTGTTCTATTTTCTTTAGTTGTTCTTATTGTTCTATTTTCTTTTAGAAAATATACAAGAAATAATAAAAGATTTATATAAAGAATTTTCTTTATATAAATCTTGTAGCTTAAATATTGTTCTATTTTCTTTAGATAAAACTTGTAATTTTCGTTTTTAAAAGGTTCAATGTTTGTATTTCATGTCATGCTGATATTCTGGACTTTCAGTAACCCAATTGCTTGTTTTGTGAGATGTCAGGGACTAGTGCTGCTTTTTTAGGCAAATTTCGCCAGCAGCACTCACGAAACATCTCATTGTTTTTCCCTACCCTTGGGGAGTACCCCCTGATGAGGCCCCAGGGTATTTTGGGATTTTTTCCATTTTTTCCTTCTTTTAAAAGAATTTTTCGTTCTTGTTCAATCCTTATATTGCTATCATATATATATTAAAAATATTATAATAAAATTTCATATTTTCAAGGAGAAAAATAATTTGTTATGTGTGAAAGAAAGGCATTTTCGTAAAATTCATTAGTTTTTATTAGTACATTTATTTATTGTATAATCATTAATTCTAAAAGTTGGAAAGCTAAATATTTATTCTAATGACATAAGTTGAAAATTTTTGTCCAATAATAATGTTTCTCAATGTGTTTTCATTCGGAAGAAAATTTTACATGATGTGAAATAATTACACCTGAGTGATTATTACTAGTTGCTAGCAATAACAATGACCCACATCATATAGACATACATTGTTAAAAATTATGAAAATATTGCAGTTTGTAAAGGTGCAAAGTATTAACTAAATAATTAAATTTATTAATATTTTTCATGCATTGAATTTTTTTTTTTGTAAAAGAAAGGAAGAAAAAGATGTTGTAAGGAGGATCCATTTTATTTCACTATGCAAAAAGTTTCGAGTTACGACAATTTGGTTGCTTTAATATAAACAAATATTGATTAATTTATGAATTAAAACTTTTCACTGGAAGTTGCTTTTAATTTACAGCTAGGTTCTCAAAATGAATTTTGTGGGAAATCATATCTCAATGAGTTTTTTTTCCTCATTTGTATGTGTAGTATTCATAATATCTTTTAAACTTCTAAAAAATGGAATACATTGTTTAAAATTGTAAGTTACTGCATTAGTTTTTGATAGCTCTTCAGCTTTGTTAAGATATATTCTTTTCAATGTAAAATTGATCTGAGGGAAAAAATTCACTCTGTAAGTACTCCCTTTGCTTACTTTTTACATTCCCAAATTCTGCCATCAATTTCAATTGCAATATGATCTTATGTTAATTTTGCAATGCTAGTTGTGACTTAAATGTAGCAACCAAAGTAGGGCGTTAAACTCAAACTTATCAGAAAACAAGAAAATTCATGTCCAAGTTGCACAACATGTAACTATAATACATCTCAAAGAATTTTTTTTACAATATGATTTAAATAATTAGGAATTACTTTGATTGTTCTCATGGAATTTATTTGTTTGATTTATAAGTTGTACAGGCCTTAACTCCAACTTTAATGTAAATTAATCAAAGTAGAATCTTTCTGTATTAAGTCATTTATTTAATGCAGCATTCAATTGTTATACTATTTAATAAAAGATATATGATGAGTCTAATATGAAAGAAGTACACTGACACTTTACTCTGATTATATCTAGATAAAGAGAGTATGTGTTAGTTTTATAGTCATCTGCTAGACACCTAGATGTACTAGATATATCTGCTGTGGGCAGGTAAAGGGCACTAAATGAAAATTTTTCATTTTTTATTTGATATCCATTGTGTATTATCTTCACTGTACACCTATTTTGTTTCCGCTGAAAAAAAGAAACGTATAACTCCTACATTTCCCTATTGCTAGTATTGAATCCAAAACATGTTTTTTCAAATATCTTGAAAACTTATTTCTGCAGATACTGCCATTTACTAGTCCACGGCAGATATGTTTTTGCTATTGCTCAAATTATGTAATTAATTTAAGAATGCCATATAATTAATTACTTATTTTTCAATAATAATTAACATCCCCAAAGTCATGGTGCTCCTGATAAATGCTACAGGACCCCCATCCCCAAGAACTAGTCCCCCCCTCCAAAATGCTATCCAAAACCCTTTGAAATCCCCCTACCCCACCATAAATATTTCAGTGCTGCAGTCCACCAGCACCTGTCCCTCATGGGCTGAATTACAGTAATAATGCAGTAGAACACCAACTATCCAAATTGCTTTCGGAATTCAAAAAAAAAAAAAAAAAAAAAAGAGATGATTGCACTTGCTACAATTCACAAAATGATAATTCTGTTGACGCATGTTATCTCTCTCTCTGCAAAACTAGGCAAACAGCTTATTTTGACTGAGATGTTCAGCAAGTAATGACTTTCATTTACAGTATGGAGGGTACATGGTACTAATGGGCAGCACTTGTTAATACAGTCGACCCTCATTTTACGCGGGGATTACGTTCCACGGAAACGCCACGTAAATCCAAACTGGGTAAATTTAGACATAATACTAGTCTTAGAATAGGGGTTTGGTTTTGTAAATAACACAATACTTCACTCTAGTGATGTTTAGTTGTATAATAAGTTTAATGTGTAGTTATATCGACTTTTATGCACAACATGCATAAAGAAAACATAAATTAATTTCGTTTTCTGTTTATAAAGAGGAGCTGGCTATGATAGTCTTTTGGCAGTCATTAAGAGTTTTTCTCTGTAATTCTTTGCAGAGCATTAATGCATACATGATCACTTACGTCATTTCCATGATAGAACCTTCCTTCACTAACAAATCAGAAAGATCAGTTAGTTCTATTGTCTAGGAATGACTCAAAATTTTCAATGTGAACGCTTTTGGTTATGCGTCATTGACGTTAGTATCCTCGTTGGTTTTTGTCTCCTTGGTCACTTCTAAAAGCTCTTCTTTAGATGAGTTCTGAACTGTGTGAGTTTAATAACTTTACTTTTGAAAAGAGCTCTGGAACCAATCGCATAAAATGTCTCCAGTGGCCCAAGCTCGATTATTAGCACTCCAAAATGCATTTGATTATGCATAATCTGCAATCTTTAGGAGCTTGGTTTTTGGAAGAGGGGAGAATTTTACCTGTTTGCATTATCGCATCCACGTAAAGCCAAAACTCATCTGCATAAAATAAAGTAAAGGTGTCAGATCTTAAACCACATATAATTGAAACCACATAAAATAAACCCGCGTAAAACGAGGGTCTACTGTATACTTAGCATGAAAAGTGTTTCCTTTTTATTTGATTAATTAAAAGTTCTTTTTCTTAAAAAAGTTTTTCTATTATTTTCAACATACATACAGAAATTGATTGACAAAGACTTATTATTCAGAAAAATCTAATAATCCTATGTTTTTATTATTCGAATGGAGTTTGGGCAAAGTTGATAATTGGAGTTCTACTGCACAGTGATATCCCGTGGCAACAAACTTCAAGGGACCGCATTTTGTTTGCTGTTGCAGGAATTTCATTGTAAAGGAAATTTAATCCGGAAAATAGTTCATTGAAATGGATATTTTTTTGTATTAGTATTTGTTGTACTGGAATCCATTGTAATAATAAGAGCCATCAGGCTGAAGATAACTAGAAGAGTTTAAAATTATGGAGAGAGGTTGCCAAAATATCAGATTGAGGTGTGAAACCCCTTCTTGTGCATAGCAATGAGTAGCCATGCAACTGTCAGAGGAAATTTTCCATAGCTGTTGTCATTATCTACATCTACAATTTGTTAACATTTGCTACATAGTGGCAGTAGTGTAGCGGAAGCGGGACAAAAGGGGACCCTCAGCTTTATTTTCCTATTAGCGTTGCCCCTTTTTTTATATTTTAAACACAAGTGTCCGCCAACTTTTTTTGGTTTCATTAACTTATGTAATCATTGTACATAGTCTCAATGCACAATACACTGCATAGTGGACAGTGTGCAAGAATTTGCTCTAGAATGCCTTGATGCAAATTCATCTGCTCTTACAGATATAATAGGCTCAAGTAAGTACTGGTATGCAGATTGGTAGCAGAGTTATGTTCATTGAAGAAACTTGTTAAGTTGACCAGTTCAGTTTGTTCTGTGATGGCCTCATCTCAGGGGCGGCAAAAAGGGGGGTCGAGAGGGGGCGGTCGCACCCCCAAATTTTTTGAGAGGAATGATAAAAAATGAGCACATTCAATTTACGTAAATCCCAAATTAATGTTTAAGTAAAAAAATATTGCTGGTTCTCTGTAATGGTTGATGGAAACTCGTCACATTTCCAGGCATGAGCAATTGTTTTCCGTTTTTTAAAATTATTAGTAATGTATCAAGCCTTTATAGGCCTTTTCGGAACAGAAAAAACTGATGAAGAATCATGGTTAATTTTAACTAAAGACGTAATTTTCTCATATTGGCTAAATATCTCGTTCTTGAGTGCTCTGTGTAACAATAGTTATGAGAGGCGCGTGCAGTGGTGTGGTTGTATGATTTTCACAAGAAAATGCCTTGGCATTTTACATTCATTGTTACGCTCATATTTTAAGTGTGTCTTTTTAATGAGCATTCATCTCTTTCTACTTCTAGAAACATATTTCAGCTGCTCAATGCATCGTATGCTTTCATAGATACTCTTTAAAAATACATATTATTTTTGAAAAAAAAAATATCTCACATCAACAAATCTTTTCTGGGGCTCTTTAACTATACAATCTCCCCGCCCCATATCTTGATTATTTGCTGTTAGCCAATATGTGTTTTGTTCTATACTGAGATAATTCATATTTAAGAAACTCGACCCCCCAAATAAAATGCTGAAATGCCGCCCCTGCCTCATCTGCTACTATACAAGTTGCTCTTCTCAGGGGAGGGTCAACAGTTCAATTGTTTTGGATGGCTTACTGACCTGTCATCTGTTGAACATGCCTGGAATTTCATTAGTCAAATAGTTTGCTCTTCCCATTGCTAATGCAGATAAACTTGAGACTCTGGTTTAAAAAAAAAATCTAGCATTCTCTCTGTGTATGATATCAATTCAACATCTTTGATTCTATGTGCCATGTCATAAAGAAACAAATATTACAATATGTGATGGATTGTAATAATACTGATTTTGAATATGTTATTGTTTTTGTTGGCTTTGTAAATTTAATCAATTGTTTGTTTCAATATGTATCTTTTGATGGGTTGCATTTCTTTTATCAAACAAAATCTGGTGATATTTTTTTTTTTTTTTGATCAATATTATGATATTAGTTGCACCTTTTTTATATGTTACTTCAATTATTTAAAAATGCTGCTAAATAATTTTTAATTTAACGCAGGAAGTTGTTACTGCAGTATTAAGTAAAATAATGTAAATGCAAATATATATGTACACAATTATGATTTGTAAATGTATTGTTTTTATATTACTGTACTATTATTTACTAGCTGTGTCCCCTGGCTTTGTACTGTCTGCCTCAAAAATAAAAGTTATGTCAAGTGTATTGAACAAAAAAAAAATCTAAAATCCCTACAGATTGTGGAAAAATAACCAAAAAGAAAAAAAAATAAATCTCCCAATTACAGGAAGAGCCTCAAACCAAAAGCAAGAATTTTATTTGTTCACAGTTGAGAAAAAAAAAAGGCTACTGATCTTTCTCCTCAATAATTTTATTCACACTAATTAAAACTGAGCTACTGACAGACGATAAATTTCCTATTCAATATTGATGTTTCCTATAAACCTTTCTCCTGGTGATTTTACAGCCTTTGTGGTTTTGGAATCCAAAGGAAGTAAATCTACTCCAGAGGTATTTTTTGAAGACTGAAATCAAGACAATCGGATAATTATTTTGGATTGAAAGAGCCATTTAATGCCATTTTCGGGCCCTGAAGTTAAATTTTGAACAGTTCAGTGTTTTTTTTTTTTTTGGCGTCCAGAACACCACTATGTTCTTTCACAAATGCCCAAGTGCCTCCCTGCCTAATTTGGTCAAGATCTGACGTAAACTGTTCTTTGTTTTATTTATGTAGATTTTTAGCAGCAGATCAAGCATTAATTTTTATGCTATTTAAGAGGAGCTACCACTGACATGCTATAACTCATCAAATACCCCAAAGTTGAAAGACAAAAAAAAAAAAAAAAAATGACTGAAAGAATTTAAGTGAATGAAATATGAAAATAAAATTCTTTTTTAGATTTACTGTAAAGCAAAAGATGCAGGGTGCTCCAAAGGAGGGAGGTCACTGACCTCACAAAATTGTTCTCATTCAACAAATTTGGAGCCAGTATTAATATTGCAATAAAATATTTTGAAATGGTCCCTAATTGTTTCTTGTCCGAGGTATTTATGCTAGTCATATTTTATCATTTGGTTAAATTCAAAACTTCATTCAATAAATTGAGAATTTCCCAAAAATTTCAGTTTGGGGCACTTGTGCAAAGACAAAATTTTTTGACAACTGGAGGATGCAGTAATGTCTGGGGTAGAAACTTTCAAGATAAGCTTTTTTAGAAAATTCCATATTACTTTCATAAATTAATATTTTCTGAAGTGTTAATTTATACAAATAATGTCTTAATCATTTCACATAAAAGAAATCATGCAAATGAAATTCTAGTAATTAGTTTACAGTAAAATGTTATAAAGGTAGTAAATTAATAATTTAATCATGTAATAGTTATTTAATTTGAAGAAACATTTAACCCTGTTCTTAGTTCAGAATTAAATGTATGTACAATTCTCCAATATTCATAACTTGTTCCCTTTATGGACTTTTTGAGGCCTGATTTTTTCCTTAAATGAACCAAGTTTACAAGATCACCTCTGGTGACCCAGGTTGTTCAAAACTCAGCAGCAACCTTATCCTAGTAATAGGGAAGTTGCAACCTATTTAATGTTCCTATTTTGACTATTGGATATTGTTAGCTGACCCTCAAAACTAAAAAATTCACCATCGCCGAATTTTAAAACACCGTGATTGATTTTTAATGAATTTTTAAAAATTCACGCTCAAAAGTGTGCTTTTCTGAAACGTCACGAGCTTACGTCACAGGGCACTAATGGGCAGCCTTCCGCCGAAGATCCCTTGTTTTCGCTACGGTCATTTTGAGCGCGCTGATATTTTTATTTTTTAGAAATTCAATAATCCTTTTGAACACACTATGGAGGCCGGATTCGTTAAAGCATAATCTAATAATTTTCCTCAAATAACATCAATGATGGTATTCGAATATTTCCGATAGGATGAGAGGTTTAATGTTCCAGAAACGCGAGGAGGTAAGCCTTACGTTTCGTCTTCAAAGTCAACTGCATGTCAACCGAAGTCAATTGCATGCGGCGGAAGAGCGCATGACGTCACTTCCTGTGCCATTTGATGTCACAAGCGCTTGAACTTTAAAAATTGATTTAAAAAAAAATTACTTATCGTATCGCAAAAATTTTTTCACCTATGATGTTCATACGTGTTACTCTATCGTATAAAAATAAAATTGAAAAATCGAAAACTTCCCTATTTGCACTTCAAGAGTAATGGTCCTAAAAAAATACGGCGTTTTGGTTAAACTGCATCATGATATTTTTTGCATTTAATGTACAATTTCTTATTATAAACTAAATATTTTGATATCACATACTTCCTCATACTCTTAATTATTGATAACTATTTATTTATTTATTTATTTATTTTTTTATTTTTATTTTTTTGCTATGCATAATTAGATTTTCTTTCTTTTCTTTTTTTATTTAGATCGAGATAGCTCCATGTTTTATGTTGTTTTTGAGCAAAATCCGGCTGACCGTGAACAAAGACTACGTCTCTTCTGCTGCAAATTTTGTAATTATTCTACCATCAAAAAATCAAACATTAAGCAGCATGAAGTGAAGCATACTAAAACAAGGAACTTTCTATGCATTCATTGTCATAAAACTTTCAGCTTGAAAGGCAGCTTGAGAAGACATTGTATGATTGCTCATCAGGAAAACTTGATTGCAGATCAGTAATTTTAATGTACTTACGTTTATCTGTGTTACTGCAGTGCAGGATACTGTGTAAGATAATATTGTAATAAATTGAAGTCAGGTAGAAAAAAATTCGAAATTTTTCGCTATGCAGAATAGCAGTATCAACAAGATGATTAAACATGTTAAATAAGTAATTTTAAATGATTTCTAAGATTTACTTATGTGTTCCTGTGGCTTGAAAAATGAGTATACCATGCAATTTAATAATTTTAAAAGACCTTATCTAGTTTTCTGGAAAAATGCAAAATTTAATCTTCGTAACATTTTTTCGTTTTAATTGATTTAGACTCTTATGAGCTAAATACTGACTATTTTGCTTTTATTGTAGTTTTTTAAGGATTATTAGCTATTTATTACTACTTTTATGCTACAAATCCAAAAATCTACTTATTATTTAAAATTTTTCACTTTGTCGCCATATTTGATCGTTTGCACAATGGAAGTAGACTTAAACTTCCAGAAACAGAATTGGATGTTTATATCATGTGTACTATTGAAAATAACTTTAAATGTGCAAAAAGTTATGAATTTTTGAAAATTGACTATTACTTTCTGGAAAAGAAAATTTGAAATTTTAATGTAAGTGTCCTTTAATATGTGGAAAAAAAAAAAAAAAAGATTATTGGCATTGGCTTAAAGATCGGCGGATGTTGATTTTTGTTACTATGCATTATAATGTATGCCGATCGATGCAACAAGTTAATCATATTTTATACTGAAATTTAGCTTTGCATTTTGCTCAATATGTTTTGTGTAACTTACTAATAAGAAAATAAAAGGAAGTATTGTAAATCAAAAGTGGATGCTAAAAGGTTGCTGCAGGACTACAGCAAAACGCTATAATATTACGCGTGACATCAAGGAAATGCTAAAATAAGTTGAAAGTACTCTGTTTTCAACAAATAGTAAACAAATTAAAACAATTTTGAACAAAATGTTTAAAAAAAAACTTAAAATTTTAACAGACAAAACAAAGGGAAAAAAAATTCTCAGTTTTTTTTTTTTTTTTTAAATCTAAGGGGAGAAGTTTTAGTTCTTCTGCATTGCTACTTTAAACAATTTTAATTATTTTGAAAATATTACTATTTAAACTTACATTTTGAATGAAGCGAGTAACCTGGAATTTTCTAAAAAACAACCTGGAAAACCTGGAAAAGTCAGGGAATTTTTTTTAACCAAAAGTGTATGAACCCTGATTGAGATCATAATGAGATCTCATATATTTGGCCTAGATTTAAGAGAATTAGTATTTAACTGGTAATAACTGATAGTTTGAGAAAGTGAAGTCTGGTGAACAAATTTGAAGGTAGAATGCTTTTAGACATTTAAGCTCTCTTCCTTATTAATTTTATTGGTTCTTAACTAGATGCACATTTGCTAAAAAGATGTTTCAACTGCTATGTGGAAATTTTTTTATAATGTGATAGGTATTAATAAGAAATTAATTCTTGTTCAAGAACAGAGGTTAAGTAGAGGTCAAGTTGTTACTACCATATTTGTATTATTGTTTTGTCAATGCTATCATTTCAAAAATAATTTATTTTGAAAAATAAATAATAAAATTAACTTAGATATTCTTACTCATATAAGTAATTTTTAGTTTTAAGAAAAGCTCTTAACCATCTTGCATTTTGTATCCCTTTGAATTTTATGTTTTTTTCTCAAATATTTTTATCTTCCATAGTGTAGTACCATTTGAGCAGGATGAGCTGTTATTAAGTTTGTATTGTTTTGCATTTTTCATTCGACTCATGGCCTGCAACAAATTTGACTAGGAACCAAAAGGTTCTAAATTTTAAGACTTTTCTCCACCCATCCCAATCTTTTAGCATGGTGTCTTATGTTATGGATTTCCGTACATTAGTTTCTCAAAAATCCTAAGATAAGTGGGGCCAACCCCACCTCAGATTTCTGAAAACTCGGATTATCTGGAAACTTCTTAGTTAAAATTTTCAATATCTGGACAACATAAAGATGTGCATCTTTTATTTCTATATCTGTACCTCGGAGGGATACAACACTATATCCATTTTCATAATTTTACAGGAAAGTAGTTTCAACCACATGATGTTCTATCCCTCTAAGTGAAAATGGACTTTGTGTTCTTTTAAAATATGCTGTATCCATTAATTAATAACTGTTTTGGATATTGTGCTCTATGCCTCTAGGAAATATGAGAAAAGCTTATTTTAACTCTGTAATGTCATTTAGAAAAAAAATTTACATAGTGTTGCATCCCTTCGAGGTACAGATATACGATGAGGAGGATGAATTGTCTTCACACAAAAAATTTATCAGTCACATTGCAACAGAAACTTCCACGAATTTTCCCAAAAAGATGTTTCACTAGTTTGTTTCGAAAAGTATTTTGGTGTGTAAGCTTTTAGGCAGACAAAAAATATACATTTTGACTCTCTCCAAATTTTAAAATCATTTGGATTCGTTTTGTCACGAAATGTATACGTATTTGTGTGCATATGCAAGTACAAATACCTCGCACTACACAAAAATATTAAGTCACAGAAAGGTAAATTTCATAATGCGACTTGTACAGTATGAAGTTGGGCACTTTTTTTGCTGATTGCAATCAGATATTCCAAAAAGGATGATTTTTTGCTCCTTATAATAATTTTAAGTCATTTTCCACAGTAAGATAGTATCTCCAAGACTTCTAGTAACCAATAAATATTTTGTCCTACTTGGCGAGTGTTGCTGACCTCTAAATACCTTTTATTACTTCATTTTATGCAAAATGGAAGTCTTACAGTAGCAAAATGATCCATTTTCAGATTTTAATTCCAATCATTTTTTAGCAATTGAAAAAAAAGGTCAGAAAAATAAATAAAGCACATTAAATGGAACCTCGAACTTTTGAAATTCAGATTTTCAAGACTCTAATGTACTGTCAATGCAGTATTTGCTTCTTTGAAAAAAGAGGAGGTGAAGTGTTGTGACTTGTCACTTATTTTGTTGTAAGCTTCATCATGATGAAAAACCTCCTTGCCATAGAAATTATCCTGGTTTCTCTTAATCAATATGCAATTGTGAGTCTGATACCTATAGAAATTCTTCAGAAAGGACGCTTCTCTGAGGTGCTTTGCAGCAAATAAATAAATAAGATAGAAATTAAATAAAAAGAAAAAAACTGACTGGTGACTCTTGATAAATTGAGCGTTCATATGCTATAATGAAAGTCAATTAATGTTTTTTATTATTATTATTTAAGAAATTACTGCAATTTTTCTTTTCCCAGTGAAAGCAAGAAAATGAACAGAAGTAATGCTTGCTCATACTTTAAGGATGGTAGCTGATTTTATAAATGATAAAAAATTTCTAAAAACCAGTTTGTAAGCGCTAATATTTATCATTTTTATCAATATTTGTTAGATACTTTTTTAATATCAATTTTAGCTTTCAATAATTTTAATAGACATGTTAACCCTCCTATTAATACCTTTTTTTTTTCTTTTCAGATGAAGATAATTCAATGTTTTATGTTGTTACTGGACAAAATCCTTTTTATCCCAAGCAAAAATTCCGTCGATTTTGTTGCAAGCATTGTAGCTACACCACAGTGCAAAAGACGAATATTAAGCACCATGAAGTGAAACATACCAAAACTCGAAATTTTCAATGTGATGTATGTCAGAAAAGTTTTAGCTTGAAAGGCAGTTTAAGAAGACATTTTGTGACTGCTCACCCAGAACATTCAATCAATGATTTTCCTTGAAAGTAAACGTTTATGTTCAACATTTAACATACATTTTAAATAAGAAGCAGTATTTGTGTGACATACTTTTTATTTTTATGTATTTAATATTATTACAGGACAAAATCCTTTTTATCCCATGCAAACATTCCTTCGATTTTCTGCAATTATTGTAATAACTCCACATTTCTAATGCAAATGTATATTGTTTTTGTTTCAATAAATGTAGTCGGAAATTAATTGTGTAAACATTCCCTTTTTTGAATTTGAATTTGTTTTTTTATGGGGTAGTTATAACTGGAGGAAAATGCTTTCTTTGATTTTGGGAACAGTCGTTTTATTTTCGAATATTTGAACAGTCACATTGATAAATTTTCCTTAATATATATACAGTAAAACTCCTCTAATGCAGACACTAACAGGACAAATTTTCTTGTCCTCAATGGAGGGGTGTCCGCAGGACAGGGGTTTATTTATGTTATTTGCCTTGGAATCGGAGAATTAAAAATTGTCTGCATAAGAGGGGTGTTTGTTAGGAGGGGTTTTACTGTATATGCATGTATGTAATTTTTTTATTGTATTATTTTCAATGTCTAGTAGTAGGAATGTCCTGATTAATCAGTAATTGGCCGCTTTGCCTATTATTCATAATTGGCCAAATTTTGCCTTAGATCAGATGGTTACTAATGACAAAAAAAAAAAAAAAATACAAATACAAATGTGATGCCCAGCAACAGGCTCTGGGCCCAGCTAGGCTTGTCCTAGTCAGTTTCTAAGTCCCCAATAAAGATCAATGGTCCTCTTAAAGCTATCCACCACCTTGCTCATTACCACCTCTTCTGGTAAGCTGTTCCAAGTGCCCACAGCCCTACTAAAGTAGTAGTTTTTCCTAATTTCCAGGTTAGCCTGAAATTTGAATAGCTTTGAAAACATTGACCCCTCATCCTACTTATGGTGCAAAAATTTAACCCTTCAACATCTTTTATTTTAATAAATTCAAGCAACTGAATCATGTCCCCTCTGATTGTTCTTTGCTCCAGGCTATACATATTAAGACATTTAAGACTGGCATCATAATCTAAATCCGAAAGTCTCCTTACTAGCTTCTTTGGACTCTTTCCAACAGAGAAATATCTTTCTTGAGATAAGTAAACCAAAAATTGAGCAGTGTACTTACTCCAAATGAGATAGGTCTGACCGAACTTCTATATCAAGGCAGAAAGCTTAACAGCAAATCTCTTAATATTTCTGACGTATCTTTAACATGCAGTTTTACTTAAAACTGAATATTAAAGATATTTTTATGTACTATTGAAATTGAATGAAAATTTAAATTATACTTTTTGAATTTGGAGGGTTAACTTTTTCAGTTAAAAAACATTTTAAAGTTCAATAAACATTTTTATAGTCACTGTATGAAACAAATACTTTAATTACATTGGTTGTTCTTTTTGAAAATACTTGTTTCACGGTTACATTGAATGTATTTTTTTAAAAATCAATTATTTATCAGCAGTTCTTTTTACTAACTTGCATTTTATTGAGTTTCTTTTTTAAACATGTTATAACTTTTTCTTTCTTTCTTATACCTAGATGAAGAGAATTCTATGTTTTACGTGATTACTGAACCAAATCCTCTCTTTCCCAACCAAAGATTTCGCCAATTCATCTGCAAGTATTGCAGTTATTCTACAACTAAAAAGTGCAACATTAAATACCACGAAGTAAAGCATACTAAAACCAAAAACTTTCAGTGCTTTGTTTGCAGTAAAACTTTTTCCCTGAAAGGCAATTTGAGAAGACACTATTTGCTTTCGCATGAAGAAAATGTTTCGATTAATTCACTTCAAAACTGAACTACAATTTCACAATTTTGTAGACTCATTGTGAATGTATTTACAGAATGCATAGTGATATTTTATCTTGATATTCATAATATATTCATTTTGAAATACTGGTTATCTATTTGCAAAAAAAAATTTACAAAAGGCTATTAATTTTAAGTTTTTGCCTCCCATACATTGTGAGCACATTTTACATGTTTTTTAGCAAAATTCATTTATTAAAATATAATTTATTGTTTTGTACAAAATATTTTTTTTAAATAATAAGTTTTTGAAAGGGTTTCATGATTTTGTGCTGTGAAAATGTCAAGTACTTTTTGATGAATAAAATTTTAAGCCTCAGATATGAGTAAAGGCATGAAACTAAGTGATCAAAAATGTGTGTATTTCTCAACCATTTGTCGCATTACAAACTTTTTACTTTATCATAAAAGTCATAAGAGTATTCTTTACTGTTCATCTTCTCATTTTAAAGCTGAATAAATTGACTTATATTAAAAAGGAGCAAAGTTTTAAGTCAGAAATTGGCTGACTGGGAGGAAACAAAAATAGTTATTACAGATAATCATTTACAACAAATTGCTGTCTTAAATGGTGTCCCACAAGGATCGATTTTGGTGCCATTGTTGCTTCTTGTGTATACTCATGATGTTAATGAAATATACTTTCCTGATAACATCAATATTTTTATTGATGTCAAAGTTGAAGATTGCTGCATGTGAGTGAAACAGCTTCAAGATGCTTGACTCAGATTTCTTAACTGGATAATGGCAAGTGCTTCATTCAGGTCGTGGAAAAATGCTCTACCATTTATTGGGGACTGTCACTGCTGTGTAGTCAATGAGGATGGTGTTCACTTATTTATTTTTGCACTTTTGCTTCAATCAACTTTTTGATTTTATTAACTTATGCTTGTTTGTGTTAATATATTTCCGATCTCTCCCTTGACAGGCTACACCACTGGTCTCTCAATAGCAAAACAGAACCAGTTGATCGAATTCAGGGATGGCCAACCTTTTTGGAAAGAGTGCCACTTTCTGTAGAAAAAAGTTCTGTGTGCCAAATTCAATATTTTCAGCACAGATAAATTTCTTTTAAAGTCAATCATGGACTAATTATGCGATTTTGGCTCTAAATGCAAACTTAGTCTTTGTAAGTTTAAGTGGTAGAAAAGCTCAGTACCAGAAGAACTTGTCGATTTAGACCTCCAACAAATACAAGCTAGAGCTCATATTTTGTTAAGAGCACATTACAGGCTCAGAAAGAGAAGACACATTTAAGTTCTTTTGCACGAAGAGCTTCATGGTGGATAATACCATCTGTCAACTTTGTAAGGCACTCCATATGTGCAAACAATATCTAATTTTGTCCAATCTGCTTTCTTAACTTCAATTGCATTTTCAAGTTCTTTAAAAATGTCCTCTTTTGAAGTTGAAACAATATTTAGGACAACCCTACACAGTTCCTAATCACAGCATTACAAAGCTGCCAAGTTAAGTTTTGCCCCAACTATAGTTGGTACAATTCAAGAAAATGCTTAAATGCACATTATCTGTAATGTCACAGATTTCGTTCAAAGTTAATGATAAGTACTTGCAATATTGTAATTCAGACAATTTGTGTACCAACCTCCTTGGCCATTACAACTGTGCAGTGCATGACTATATTTTAGATAAAACTGTTATATTGATCATATTTTAATGTCATTATAGTTATCATATTTATAATGAAATATAAAATAAGTAAGAATTAAATGTTTTTCTTCGAATATGAGTTGAATTTTTAAAGTTGGACAAGGTTTTGAAAGTGATATTACTGCTACACAATGGCACCCCTGCCGCAGGTTGACCATCCTTGATCTAAGTGTATTAAAGTTGTAATTTTCAGTTTGATCAGCACTGCAACGTAGCAAGTAACAAAACCTGCCAAATGCTTGTATATATTAACAGCCCTATTTGTAACTCTTTTACAAAATTCTGAGACTATCCAGAAATTTGGTAAGAACTTAGTTGGAGTTTTCCATCCTGTTTTATTCTCTTTTTCTTGGAAACAATTACAATATGGAAAAGGTTTAAAGGAAGGCTACTTGGTTAATAAACTGACTTTAAATGTTTACGATTCTAGAAATCCATAGTATGTTTACAATGTTTTATGGTAATCTTAAGATTTCTAAGAAAGGGTTCAAAGAGAAAATTCTTCACTGAAGGAGTGTCAGAGGAAATCTAGTTCTGTTGCTTAAATTTTAAATGGAAGAGGTTGATGAACTAAAATTTTGCACATAAAGCAGAACCAGAGGTCATTTTTTAAAGCCTTTTCAATCCCAGCTAATCTCAAAAATAATAAAAATTACTATTTCAATAGAAATTGCAGGTAATTTAAATAATTTTCCAGAAGCATTTTTTTTCTACGATGGAATGAAGTTTTTAGAGGGATCTTGAGATTCACTGGACATTAATAAATAGACTGGGATTAGCCCACCTAGACTCAGATCCTTCGACTGGACATCCATTTATTTTGTATTTTTGTTTGAAATAAATAATATCTCATATTTTGTATGCTTATCAGCTGTATGCATTAAATTTTGCTCAGATACTGAAGTATAATTTGCAATATGCATAGGAATTATCTTTGGTAACATTTAATGTGTTTAACTTTCTTTTGTTCAATTGTAAACTTTAAATGGTGAAAAATTTGCATTATTAAAGAATAAAATTGCCAAACTATTGAATATATTGTTTTTGTTGTTACAAGAAGCATTCTTTTCAATGCAGAAAAATTTATTAGCTTTCGACTTCATCAATATCTTTAGCGTCTTAAATTTCAATAATTTTCTGCATTGAAAAGTTGTTAACAACAGTTCAAAATTATTTTTTTAAGTTCCTAAATGAATGCTTAAGTTTTCTTGATAGAAGTTGTATAAAGTCTTTTTAACCTACAATACCTTCTTCCTATATTTAAAATTTTGACATTTTTATTGCAATTTCTGTTTAATAGTTTGTCATTGATTAGGGAAGTTATTTTTCAAGTTTAACAAGACTTAATTAATAGTATGTATGCTGTTTAGTTATTGGTCTTCCTTTCAGGGAAAATGAGGAACACTGGTTCGTGTGAACTTTTGTTGGATTATGATTTCAGACTTAAAAGGTTTTATTATGCACAATCAAAAGCAAAGAATTGGAGGGGAAATTACTCAGTTACTTAAATTTATTAAAATGTAAAGTGTTGATGTGCTAAATTTTGCACAGATGGCAGAATCAGAGCTCGGTCTTCTGAGCTTCTCAAATCTCAGGCTAATCTAAAAATTAGGAAAATTATTTCTTAATAAAATGGATGGCATTTAGAACAATATACAAGTGCTTTTTTTTTGCAGTGGAGTGAATATTTTAAAGGGGGATATTAGTCTTCATAAGAAATAAATAAGTTGGACTACTGATCCCAGAGCCTGCTGGTTATAATATTTGAATTTGTATTTTAAAACTTGTATATTAAAGTTAGATTCTTTCAATTTTATATTTGATATTACTTTTTATTTGTGGTTAACCCATGTAAAAATTTTGCTCCAGCTTGTGTTTTGATATTTATTGTATCTTATTCTGGACATAACTATTCAATTGAAATGTTCCTTATGTTGATCATTTGCCTGATTTTGTATAATTTGCTGATTTGTATTCCTTTGATTATGCAAAATAAAAATAATTAAATAACATCTTAACTTTTCTTTTTCCTCCCTAGCTCTGAATTCAAAAGAAGAAAATTCTATGTTTTTTACTGTCACAGAAGTAAACAAATATTTTCCGAATCAAAGAGTTCGTCGCTTTTGTTGTAAATTTTGCCCTTACACAACTATGAGAAAATGTGATATAAAGTACCATGAAGTGAAGCATACTAAAGCAAGACCATATAAATGTTATGAATGCCATAGAACTTTTAGTCTTAGGAGTAGCTTACGTCGCCACTGTCTATTGGCCAATCACAGAAGTTTGTTTTCTCAATAAAATTTTAGATGCTTCTCTGAAAACAAAAAATACATTCGGGAAGTATGTATAAGTATCAAGCTTCTTTTTGATTCATTCGTAGTTGACTTTTAATATTTTTATGTATGAGTTGTCATATGTTCTGTTAATTAAAAGTTAAAATTATCACTTATTTTATCTGAGATGATTTTACTTAATCTAAGGGGAATTCAGTTAAAGTAAGGCACTTACTGATAGTATGGAAAATATAACTTAGGAAGTACAACTATAACAATATAAACTAATTATTTGTTAAATGAATCAATTAACTAACGTTTTGATGCACAAAAATTGCAAATTACTGCAGACATGTGTTTTGGTGCTACAAGGAACATCCTTTTCAATGCAAAGAAGTGTGAGCTTCTGGATGAAAAGTCATTCGAGAATCAAAAGCTCACACTTCTTTGCATTGAAAAGGGTGTTCCTCGTAACACTGAAACATGTGTCTGCAGTAATTTGCAATTTTTGAGCATCAAAACGTTGGTTAATTGATTCATGAAAAGGGTGTTCCTCGTAACACCGAAACACTTGTCTGCAGTAATTTTTAATTTTTGTGCACCAAAATGTTGGTAAATTGATTCATTTAATTTTTAAGGACAAAGGTATTTATTTGTTAATTCTATATTATCAATATATACTCTATGTATTATAACTTTCAGGGATAGAAAATATGTTCTGTTATATTTGTAGTGAAAAGTGATGGGAGCACCTCAAGATTTCTTTGTATGCTTAACAATGTATGCTTTGTATTTTAAAAATTGCAACATTTTTTTGTGGTATACAAAGAAATGTACTAAGAAGGTACTCAAAAAGTATTTTCAATGAAATCTGAAAACCGATACATTTCACAATCAAATAGCTTATTTAACTGTGTACAATTAAGTAATAAATTGATAATGTGAAGTTTGGTCGTCAACGCTCACAAAGTAGTACATAATTTTCACTTAACTAATAATGAATTATTCAAATGTAAGCAGTATGAATCTTAAACAAATAAATGAAGTTTAGCACAGATTTTATTGTCTTTATTTTTAAAATTAAGTCTTAAAACTTAATTCTAAAATCTCAGAGTCTCTGAATTTTCTAGTTAACCCTTCAAGCGGCCGTGACGTAAAATTCCTTCACCCAGCGATGTATTGAAGAGCGGCCGTGTCGAAAAATTTGGCCTTGAATATTCTGCTTCGAGAACGGCTGCGGCGTAAAATTCTATGGAAGAATATTCATGGCAAAATTTTTCGACACGGCCACTCTTCGATACATCGCTGGGTGAAGGAATTTTACGTCACGGCCGCTTGAAGGGTTAAAGAAAATGTGACATCAAAGTGGAAAATATGGAGGAATATTTTGTCAAATTAGAATTCTTTTTTATAATCTTGTGAAGCATCAGTGTATTAGGTGTATGTGTAGAATATGCCAAGTGTAATCTGAACTGCTATGGGTTTGGCCATAAAGCAATCATATACTTGCCAAGCAATAAGAATTTTCAAATACAATAGGTACTATGGTGAATCAGAACCAGTTGAAGCTACTCAATCAAAAATTGAGGAACTCGTCACTGATGCTAAGAATATCAACTTCACGTGGATCCCCAGTCTTTGTGGGTAATGAGAAAGCCAACCAATTGGCCAAACAAGGATGTGAACTTGCATAGCCTCTCTTTGCTCTGCCTTTCATTCTAATTCTAATTTAATCAACCATTGTTAAGGTTGCAAGTACTTATATGTAAAAGATTCAAAGACCTTGAATGCTGTGAGGGAAAGTGGTCGTGTCTTCTCACTACCCTGTCCCAATGGGTGTTATAACCAATGGACATGACTACCTCAGGAACCACCTTCAACCATGTAGGCATCACTGAGCTACCTGACTGTTCCCTTGTGTTCTTTGGAAGAAACAATGAACTTTTTAAATTTAGCTGTTCGTGCCTATTGACCAACACTTTTTCCATTTTACCATCTTTTGACAACTATTTGTCAAAGGCTGTTTTGTTAAACGCAAAGAGCGGCAAGAAGGAGATGGTCTGTCTGATTCATTCTCCAACATAATTAAAAACGTGTATAAGCAGGTGCTTAGTTTTAACTAATGCAGTTTTAATAGCCTTTTATTTTATAATTCATTTACGTGTGCTGTTTTTTCAAAATTAATTAAAAGTTGTAAACTGATATCTTGTATGCATTCAGGCAAAAGTCCATCAATGTAAGTACATTTGATTAGTTTTTGATGTAAGCCAAACATCCAATTTAAAACTGTAACCTTCCAAAATTTGACTGACGATTTGGAGACAGTATTGTAATGTTACATTTTTTTAAAAAAATAATTTTTTAATGATGCCTAATGTTTCTTTTTGTTGGATGTTCGCATGTATGCAAGAATGCTCTCCAACTAGCAGAAAGGGCTTGTTAAGCACCCTTGCATCAGTAAACGTCGCACAGGAGTCTATAAAAGGATTTATGCTGTTTTCATATAGATTCAAAAGTTTAAATTGACTACTACAAAACTATATATTTGGAATTAGTGACCTTTGCTTGAACACAAACAATGTTCTTACAGGATTTTTCTGTATAATTTTTTAAAAATACTGTCATTTATGTTAGATATTATGTAATTATAATGTATGTTTTAATAAAACTTTGCTGTTTAAAGTTTATTATGAATATAATTTTTTATTTTTGTTTTTAGTTTTCGAATTGAATGAAGATGACATGTTCTATGTCATGGTAGAACCAAATGAATTGTTTCCAAACAGAAGGCGACGCCAATATTATTGCAAGTATTGTTCTTACACAACTGCAAAGAAGTCTCATATGCAATACCATGAAGTCAAGCATACCGGAACTAGGGATTTTCAGTGTTATGACTGTCAAAAAACTTTTAGTTTAAAATGCAACTTGCAGAAACATTGCTTATTATGCCATGGCAAAGAGTAGTTGAGTACATTAATATGCATTATACTTTTTGTTTTTTGCACACATGCTAAAATTAGAAGTTTCAAGGAAAGTTTTTGGTTGTAAAAAGAAGAATTTTTGGTTTTAAAAAATCATGCTGTTGCAGGTACAGCTGACTACTTTTTTTTTCAGTGTTTATAGCAAAAATATTTGCTTTAATTTTTGTTTTTGAATGTATTGACTTAAAGTTTGTGAAGAGTCTCCTTTATATCCCCTTAACCAAAGATTTTTTATTAACTCTTAAATGGCAGTCTTGATATTAATAATTTATTTTCTATGTGTTTTGACGAGATTCTGAAATACCTTCTTCCAGAGGTTTGATCTTGGGAACTGAACTGGAACAGCAGTGGAAGCAGTGGCGGATACAAGGGGGGGGGGTCATGGGGGTCATGACCCCCTCCCCCCAATCCAAATCCACTTACATTATGTTCAAACACTTGTTGCATAAAATGTAAACGGTTACAGTATCTTATCAATTCATCAATTATTTTTTAAAGTAAATATTCGACCTACAGCTTTGTTACATTGTTTATAAAATAAATTTAAGGGGGGGGGGGAGTCATTCTTTGCATGACCCCCTCTAAAATGGTTTTGTGTATCCTCCCCTGAGTGGAAGCACTCTGTTATGCATAATTCTTGGTATTTAGAGTATTTGAAAATTCTACATTTAAAATACCTGTCTATAATTTAATATTGCTCATTTTAAATTAAAAATAATAATTTTAAGAAGTTCTTTCATGTTTTGTGACAAGAAAACAGAGGATTATTTATGAATAAATTGAAGAAAAACCATAGGTATTTCCTAACTTTTTCCTGTACTGTCAGTAATATGAATAAAAATAAAATCCTAATACTAGTCGTGTTTTGTTGCTACTAGATTTTCTTCTTCTTCTTTTTTTTTTTTTTTACATTTTTTTTTTCTTCTTTCTTTTGATAAAAGTTGACTAAGCCTACAATTACCAGCATTGTTTAAAATAATAATTTTTTAGCATGTATGGGTTCAACTTGCTATGGGATCATTAAAAATCTTAGTGCCCCCCCCCCTTATTCTTTAAAAATAAAACCTTTTTATTTCTTGTAAGAAAATTTGGTGCACTTATTGAGTAAAAGAAATAATTTAAAAAATTTTCAACTATTTCATGAGAATTAGTAGAGTAAGCTCTCACTGTCTGTATGAAGATATGATTCTTTCCACACCATATGAGTCATTCTTCAAAAA
The DNA here is from genome assembly GCF_026930045.1 of Uloborus diversus. Taxonomy (NCBI): domain Eukaryota; kingdom Metazoa; phylum Arthropoda; class Arachnida; order Araneae; family Uloboridae; genus Uloborus; species Uloborus diversus. The sequence continues at coordinate 144,236,123 of NC_072732.1, forward strand.
GTGTAACTTTTCTGTCACACTCCTTTTACAGAAAAAAACTTTAAGGAACAATTCATTTAACAATGCTTTTTGATTTCATCAAAAATATATCTATTTAAACCTGCCAACAATTTTTTAATAATTTTTATTTTAGTATATTTTTGGTTCACAGCATGTGAATTCTCACCTCCGTGGCATGTCACACCTTGTGTGACTGTTTATGTTGCTTAATTGTTTAATTAAAAGTATATACTTATTTATTTATTCCTTTCACAAATGTCTCAAATACTAATTGTTTAAGTTTATTTAATTTTTTAATATTGTATTTTAGTTTGTTTTTTTAGGATAAGTAGTTATGTCACACAAAAAAATGCTCACCTTTGTTACCCAAACTTAAAATGCCATTCCTCATTAACACATGGCAGTAATGACATCAAATTTTATTTTCCATGATACAAGGGAACCCCCCTTTTTTCAGCCATAGTTGAAGTTGTTAGGCTTTTGTCGGAAAACAAGGAGATGGATTTTGCTTTAAAATCCAAGTGTGGTTATTTTGACTTCTCACCTCCGTGAACTGGAATTTCAGGGATGTAAATTAATGTAAAAAAAGTAGTGAACATGTTTTCATATGCTTGACATGTGCAGATTGTAGCAACGAAGAAAAAACATATTTCCCTAAAAAATGTATCCATTAGGCCTATATTAATCGAAAATTCCTCACCTCTGTGACAGACCATATTGATGTCATTATTTGTGAGGTGAAAATAAATGTTGAAGGTTAAATACATTAATCTTAGGCATTCTACCACAGTTATAAATTGCCAATATATTCTCAAATTTACTAAATACTATTTTTAACACACATTCGAACTAAAACGATAACTACTAATTAAGTCGTACTTTAATTAAGAGAGCATAATATTAAATTCCCACTAATCATTAAAATAGCTCACTGTTTGCACAATTAACAAAATTACTACTTTGATATTAAATTGGCCTCAATTTTTAAACATTTAAAAAAATTTCTTTTCTTTTTTTATTTCCGTGAACAATTCATTTTTAATTTTTTTTATTTATGAGTAAAATAATTGGAACTTAGCTGGGCCATTATTTATGGTTACTTCTAGTATGTAACACTTTCATGTAAGAATGAAAAAAAAAAAAAAAGAAAACAAAAGTTTTCGAAATTGAAAAATATTTGCGTTCAAAAGTTATGTTTTCTGGAGAATGACCCATATATACAGTAGGGTGGTTCAAAAAAACTTTTTTTCAGCTAGATTCCAGGACACCCCCTATTTTTTTTACACTTACTAATAGTATTATGATGTAAAAGTTTTAGCTTCTTACTCAAATTTTAAGACGGTGCTCAATGACCCCTTAATTTAACATTAGCCGTATCATAGAAAATGCCACAAATTGAGAAATATTTAATTTCCCCAGCTGTTTTTTTGTAAGTAATTGTTTTATTGCAATGTATATGCATATTTCTAGTGTATATTATAATATGTAGCATCGTTTTTTCAGTTCAAAGTATTTTTTTAACTCCCCTCCCCATACTATTGAAGTTTGGGAGAGGGGGTTGAGTTCTCACTCTTCTGGTTCAGGGGGACTCTTTCAGTTGAAATAGGAAGCTAAAATTCTTCCAGTATATTGCTATCCACAAGTCTAAAAATATTGAGGGGTGTCCCGGTATCTAGGAGAAACTCTTTTTTTTAACATGTATTTTTGAACCACCCTAATATACAGCGTGCAGTATTTATATTTTTTTTCTCTTCTTTCTGGAGAGGGAAAACTGCTCTTGAAAGGACTTGCGTAAAACTGGTTTAAAACTTTCAAGAATAAAATTTTGTATTGTCCGTACAGATATTTTCCAAGCAATACATATTTGCAAACATCAAGTTATATGTCATACTCATGAGTAACTGCTGTAATATTATTTGCTAATGCTTTTTTCTTGAGATGTTACTGAAAAACAGTCTACTTTCACATGACTCTTTTGTCAATAAAAATTGCATAGTTAAAAGTTGCATTTATTTACATAGATAACTATTATATATTACATTGATATCTATATATACATAGATATTTTGGAGTATGCTGTTCAGTTTTGGTCTCCTTATCTTAAGAAAGACATTAACGTATTGGAAAGGGTTCAAAGGCGGGCTACAAGGCTAATAAATGGACTTTCTCACTTAGACTATGATTCCAGGCTTAGAAGGCTAAAAATGTACAGTCTTGAGCAAAGAAGAGACCGAGGGGACATGATTCAGTTGTTTAAATTTATTAAAATGAAAGATGTTACGGGGCTGAAGTTTAGCACTGAAAACAGGACAAGGGGTCATTGTTTTAAACTATTTAAATCTCAGGCTAACATGGATGTTAGGAAAAATTATTATTTTAGCAGGGTAGTGGAACCTTGGAACAGTTTAACGGAAGAAGTGGTAATGAGCAAGGGAGTAGATAGTTTTAAGAGGGCCATTGATCTTCACTGGGGATTGTAAATTGACTAGGACCAGTCTAGCTGGGCCCAGAGCCTGTTGCTGGTCGTCACTTTTGTATTTGTATTTGTATAAATTTAGCTTTAAAAACTCAATCCATTTTCACTTGTATCAAATATATCACATGTATTGATATTACACATTTAAACATTTATTGCCGAGTTCTGTTCTTTGTCTTATTGCATAGGTTCTTTAACTTCTATGGTTCTTTTCTATATTGAAGAATGATAGATCCAGGCATCACCCCCCCCCCCTTTTTTTACTTGTTGAAAATAACATGTAAAAGAAATATGTAGCATAAATACATCAAATAAATTATGGGGGGGGGAGAGACTTAAAACACTCACAGCAATAGTATCGAAAAATACAAACTGTTCTGCATTGTAACTTTTTAAGTTGAAATATAAGAATGACCACAACCATTCTGAAACATAGTTTTGTTGAAATTTTTGTTCCTATCTGGACATAATTAATCATTTTATCTCCAATGAAATGTGTTTATTGTCCCCACAGACTTTTCACATCCCCCCTTCCACCCCCCACTTAGAAAGTACTGTCCTTTTATGAAATTTTAAAATGAAAAATGCTAACCCTAGGGTGCCATGGCGCAGACTGCACCATTGAAATTTTTAGGGGAAAGGCTGTAATGTGTCCATGCAAAAACATATCAGTAATCTAGCAAGCGCGGATCCAAAGGGGGGGGGGGTGTCATGACCCCCCCCCCCACCTTAGCCAGACCAAACATTACACAACAGGGCCTTTTAATCTTCCTGTTACTGAATTTTTTGAAGGAGAAGTTGAGGACAACCCAGTTTGTGAACAAATTTAAATTATATCCAAGCACAAAATTATGAGGGGAGGGGGCAAGTATGGATCAAGGGGGAGGTTAGGGGGTCATGACCCCCCCCCCCTAGCTAGACCAAACATAGCCCAACCAGAGCCTTTTTAATCTTCCAGTTACAGATTTTTTCGAAAGAGAAATTGAGGATCACCCACTATATGAACAAATTTAAATTATATCCAAGTGCAAAATTAAGGGGGGGGGGGGAGGGGCAAGTGTGGATCCAAGGGGAGGGGGTCATGGGATCATGAGCCTACTCCCCTTAACCAGACCAAACATTACCCACCAGATCCTTTTTATTCTTCCAGTTACAGATTTTTTCGAAGGAGAAATTGAGGATCACCAAGTTTGCATAAAAAATTTAATTATATCCAAGCGCAAAATTTACGGAGGGGAAAAGCGTGGGTCCAAGAGGGGGGGGGGGATCATGAGGTTCATGACCCCACCCCCCTTAACCAATTACCCACCAGATCTTTTTTAATCTTCCAGTTACAGATTTTTTTGGAAAGAAAAATTGAGGATCACCCCGTTTGTGTACAAATTTAAATTATATCCAAGCGCAAAATTAAGGGGGAGGGGGGACAAGCGTGGATCCAAGGGGAGGGGGGAGTCATGACCCCTCCGCCTTAACCAGAACATACATTACCCACCAGATCCTTTTTAATCTTCCAGTTACAGATTTTTTTCGAAGGAGAAATTGAGGATCACCCAATTTGTGTACAAATTTAAATTATATCCAAACGCAAAAATAGGGTGCGGGGGAAGCGTTTTTGTATTTAAATTAGAAAGATTTTCGTGCTGAGAGCTCTGGCTTTAAGCAGTTTGAATCAGCATATTGCAGTTATATATAGACTGCAATGCATATCTCAACACAAAATACCTGGTACCTCTAAAAAACGAGACAATGTAGAGGCTTTGCTTTAAAAAAAAAAGAAAAAGTAAAGAGGAGGGTGGGGCAGGGGTTAAAGTAATTTTTGTTGGATATTTATAAACAAATTCTGGCAAATAGATTTTTCTTCGAAAACCAGGAATTACTTCTTGGATTTTTTTTAATTTTTTTTTTTAAAGAGGAATACATAGCTTGTTTGAACAGATTGCTGCTAAACCTCTATTGCGGTTACATCTATATTTGCATATAAACAATTAATGTTCGCAAAAGAGTTGTTTTGCGGAAAATAAATTTCTTTAAGTGTGCGTAAAACAGTGAAACCTCGCTTAACGTACACCCCTCATTTTGGACAGTTTTTTTTTTATTTCCTCCATTTTCTAGGATTAAAACATTAAATTTCCCTTTATTAAAGTGGAGACTCTCAAATTCGGTCACGGATACAACTTTTCTTGTAAAAAGGATTTTTAAAAATGGACACTCTTCGCCAATTTTGGCGAAATGTGGTTAGTTTCCGTTTGAAAGAAAAAGATATCACTAAAGAAATCATAGATTCGCAAAGAAGTCGAAAATCAAGTTAAACTTTGTCTTGTGAGAAAATGTGTGGAAGAAAACCGTTCAGAAATACTAAAATAATGTTTGGAGGGGACCCCGGAAATTGAAAAGCGCTCACCACCTTCACCAATGTTATTTTTCATAACAAAGTTTTCATGAATTTATTTTCAAATGTTTTTTAGGACCCCTTAAGGTTAATTAAACTACTTTTTAATACATAAATATTACACACTAACACACTTTTGATGTGGAGGTAAAATATGTTTAACATTTCAAGCCAATTTAGTAGGGGAATGTGGGGCGAAGTGAAATAGCAGGGCAAAGTGAAATGGTGAAATATCTACTCCATTGTTAGCGCTACTTAACTAGTAATATTTTAACTATGTAGTAAGATGTATCATGTGTAGTCTATTCCAGTCAAGAAAAAATTACCTTCAAAAATCTAATCGTATGATAATACAAGCAATTTTTGAAAAATGATACTCAAATTGTAATATTTTGTTGTAACTCAAAAATTATTTTGATATTATCAAATGATAAATTGGGACCTTCCAATATTCGGTGCAGTATTTAATTAGTTAATATTTAGCTTGTGTTTTTAATATTTCTCACAATTAGTCAAAGTCACTCATTCAATCATCTAATAAATCACCCGCGTTTTATTTACTTAGTAATTTGATCAAAAATATTTTTCACAATCGAATAGAACATATTTCATCCGAAAAATATTTCAATTTTCTCTTTGCCCCATGGGAAAAAAAGTGAACATTTTCCACTTTTTTATTTGAAAAAACAATTTTACTGCCAAAAATAAAAAAAAAAGGTTTCAATGCAAGTTTTGCTATAAAATACAATGTTTTTTCTTTATGTACTGTAATTTTCAAAACAAATTTCCAATTTGTTCATTTTGAAAAAGCTCACATCATGTTAACTATTTCACTTGACCCCACATTCCCCTACTAAAAACCCTGTATAATTTCACCGAGATGCTATAAAATAAGCGGTTTCAATTAGAAACATTGTCATAATGATTATAACAGGAGGGTAAGGTTTTTAATTATACCCATACTTCATTTGAGTTTTTATAAATTAATTTATTTGTTGACTATAAAATATTATGTAATTAAGAAAATCATACCTTCATAACGTGTAAGTTTTATTGTATTTAGTTTATAGTATATTTACATTAGTAGTGTTGTATTATATTTTATGTAGAAATTATTTCTTTCAAAGTAGTTGTCGATTTGTTCTTAATGCCCTGATACAGATGATATACCATTTTGATACTAAATGGCGTTTCTATCAATATTATATGGCTTAGCTAAGAAACTACCATGCGATTTTTTTCATTCTATATTTTTTTATAAGCTAAAAAATTAATCTATTGTTTCCAAAATAGGTTCTTTGATAGAAATGACTCTTCTAGGCTACACATTATTTTAAAATGTTAATAGTTGATTCCCTCAAAGAGGAATTAACAGAAAAAACGCGGGTATTAGGTTCTTCGATGAATTAAATGTATTCTGCCGCTCTGGCCTCTGACTCCTGAAGTACAGTTGACTATTTTACCTGAACACCAAGATAATCTAAAAACATTTTGATGGTCCCGGGAATCACATATGGGTCATTCCATACAGATTCAACGGATGAGTGCGCTCGACCATTTTTAATTTTTTGAAACTCATATGCCAAAAAGATGCATATGAATGATGTTTAAAACCACTTTTATTTTTTCTCTAACCTTAACCCTTGATTTTTTAGAGGTCATCAAAAGTCATTTTCGTAGTCAAAAATGGTACTTTTAGACCTTTGCATTTTGGCCCAAATCTAGTTGAATAACAATCATGGCAGAACATTTTACATTTTGATGTTAAAGTACATAAGCTAATAGTCTCGCACACTGAATTATGTAGCTGTACCTTAATAATTAAAATAATGGCAGCATGCCAAAGTTCAAGGTCAAATGCAAAATTTTTACTCATTTCAAAGGGTCATAACTCGCTTAGGGGATGAAAACATAAAGTGAAATATGGCAAAAACTAATCACTGCAGTAACACTAATGAGAAAATATAGCTGTAATTGTGTGTTTGTTTACCATTTATAAATTACAGCCCCTCAAAGATCAGGAAATTGAGAAAAATGACATTTTTAGACCCCTGTAAACCAAAAGGGGATGGAATTAAAAATAAAATTTCTTGGTCAATTGAATATTCCATTCAAGTACTATGTATGTTATATATATTGTTTTGTGTATTTGGTTTTTAAGAAAGATATAGGTCTTTGAAATTGAGCAATTTTGCTAGTTAATTCATACACTAAAACAGAAATAAAAAGTGTGAAAACTCCATTGCACTTTCTTAAATTACGTATAGTGTGCTCTATGTAATATATTATACTGGAAAAAGATATTTTAAGTATAAAAAATAATTATTTTGATTTGATAACTTAGAAATATTTGGACATAAATGAGCAGTTCATACATGATTGACAGCTTAAGTAGTTAATTTATAGACTATCTACACACACAAATTTTCAATACATATAAACATACGCTCTGTACATTAACTTATGTAACTTTCCTAAACACGTGCTAAAGCATTATCTACATAGTTGAAAGGAAAAAAAGAGTGTGTGTAGTTTTAAGAAAATGAACTCAGTATAGTTCTGGTGGTGACACAGCATGTGGCGTACTGAAATACTTTACTCAAATACACAACAAAAATAGAAAGAACTTTCTTAATTTATGGAATCACGAACAACTTGAGAGCTGAATGGCATTTCTATGCAATATCACACGGTAATAGACATTGTAATAAAATCAGAAGAACCGTAAAAAGAATTGATACTAAGACTAGCTTGCAAAGAACTACTAAAAGTCACATTTTAATTCCTACAGAAATGTATACCTTCTGCATTTTTACTACTGAACATTGCATGTATCCTTGTGAGCACTCAGTATATTAAACTAGCTGAAAAAATGCTGCAAGAAATGTCTGTCTCTGCAAATAAAATTCCCAATACAACATCTTATCACTGCTTTATGCAACCCTATTTAAATATTATCACAGTAAAATTATTGTTGACTAGCAATAAGAGTGAAGAATAATGAGTTTCTAAAAAGACTGCCAAAAAAAAAAAAAAAACTCATTATTGTCAAAACGGTTATTACATAGGTTGGGTTAATCGCTAAATTTTAGAACCCCTGTCATTGTCTTGGTCCTGGTACATTTTCAAAGTATCAAATTATGAATGTGTCTTGGTAAAGCATTCCAAATCGCCATACACTTGAGTCACCATTACAACTATAGGACTACTAGGTGAGTTCATTTTTTCAAACTACACTCAAACAAGAAATAAAAAATGCACTTTTTAAAATTTTAATTTTGTATATATAATGTTTTTGCATATGTTTAAGGCAATTTAGATATGTTAATGTACAGAGTATATGTTTGCGTGTATTGAAAATTTGTGTGTGTAGATAGTCTATAAATTAACTAATTAAGCTGTCAACCAAGTGATGAACGACTCATTCATGTCCAAAATATTTCTAAGTTATCAAATTAAAATAGTTTTTTTTATGCTTAAAATATGTTTTTTCAGTATAATATATTATATAGGCGATTTAAGAAAGTGTAATGAAGTTTTCACACCTTTTATTGCGTAAATTGACTAGCAAAATTGCTCAATTTCAAAGACCTGAATCTTTTTTACATACCGAATACACAAAACAATATATATAACATGTATAGTACTTGAATGGAATATTCAATTGGCCAAGAAATTTTATTTTTAATTCCATCCTCTTTTTGGTTTACAGGGGTTTAAAAATGTCCTTTTTCTCAATTTTCTGATCTTTGAGGGGCTGTAATTTATAAAGGGTAAACAAACACACAATTACAGATATATTTTCTCATTAGTGTGACTCCAGTGATTAGTTTTTGCCATATTTCACTTTGTGTTTTCATCCCCCTAAGCGAGTTATGACCCTTTGAAATGAGTAAAAATTTTGCATTTGACCTTGAACTTTGGCATGCTGCCATTATTTTATTTATTAAGGTACAGCTACATAATTCAGTGAGTGAGACTACTATCCTATGTACTTTATCATGAAAACGTTAAATGTTCTGCTATGATTGTTATTCAATTAGATTTGGGCCAAAATGCCAAGGTCTAAAAGTCCCATTTTTGACTACGAAAATGACTTTTGATGACCTCTAAAAAATCAAGGGTTAAGGTTAGAGAAAAAATAAAAGTGGTTTTAAATATCATTTATATGCATCTTTTTGGGATATGAGTTTCAAAAAAATTAAAAATGGTCGAGCGCACTCATCCGTTGAATCTGTATGGATGACCCCATATGCATTACTTCCGTCTCCCCCTATACTAAACACCACTCTTCAACTGAAGACTTTTGTTCAGTCCAATGAGTGTTCAGAATAGAGAGAGTCTATTGTACTTCCTTAGCAAACAAAATGCTTTTAATCAAATATGATTTGTGTGTTTTGTGTTCTTTTTCATGACTGAAAGTTTTTTTATTTATGTAAAAGAGAAGTCAATTAAAAAAAATTACATGAAATAGTTGCATTAATTTATTTTTTTGGGAGGGGCCTGAACCCCCTGGACTTCCCCTAAAATCTGCTACTGACTATTCAGTATGGTATTTGTACAATTTGAAATTCTTGTTCGTTTTATAATTTTTTCATTTTTCTTTTAGTATAATCTAGTGCGTTGACCAACATAAATGACTGCTGCTGCTCCTAGCTCAAATTAGAAAAATCAGGCCTCCACAAAGTTTAAAAATTGTAACATTTAGAATATACATAGTTTTCTTAGAAGCATACTGTATTTTTTGTTTTATATATGCTAATAATGCAACAACGATTTGTTGGTAAGTAAGAAACAAGCACAAGATTTCAATAACAATGTTTTCAGATTCTTCATACATAACGAAATATGGTAAAACTACGATTTAGACCGAAGAACCCCCCTTTTTTTGAGGAGCATGTCGTTACCCCCCCCCCCCCCCCCAAGATACCATTGTTTGTGGGTACACGTTTGGTGACCCCTCCTTTAACCGGAGCCTGGATCCGCCCTTGTAATCTAGATGAAATAAAGAGGGAGGGGGTGCTCAATTAAACCAACACTGTGACCATAGAAGTATCGTCTCCAAACCGAACTCTTAAAACAAATCAATAGCTCAAGCAAAATTCAGCAATATGTCGGTTCATATGAGCATAGTAGTAATGCGGAACAGATTAATGAATGTATCATTATAATTTAGCTGCAGTAAAATATGTTAATGACATTTGTGCTTCATCAGTATGACATTCAGCCACTGCTCGGAAACACTACACCTTTCTAATACTATTTCTATGAGCCCTTTTGCCATATACTTGGGCAACCTGTATTAACCTCCTTTGTCTGACGTTGCCCATCCAAGTTATGCCAATTATAATGCTGTTTTTACTTTTAAAATATCAAAAACAGCAGTCTTAATGAGATTATTTGATATCCGTAAATGATGTAAAAGAAATAGACTAGGGTGCTCTGTGTGAGAAAATCCTAACACTTTCAAGGATGCCGTGAATCGGAAACATTAGGGAACCCATGTCCTAACCCAATAAAGAAAGCTAATGTGAAGTAATGTTGTTCAAAAATAAACTTATCCAACAAAATGATTTTTTTTTCTAATATTTTGTTCTTAATAATCACAGATAATAAACAAAATATTTAAATCACTGCTATTTTTGGAATTAATAATCCACTAAGAAATGTTTCTTCCTACATAGATGTCAAAGAAAATATTTCCCTAATTTAGGAAATTTTATTAAACTTTATATTCTTACCTTTAAGCAAAAAAGTTACTTGCATTTTTCATTGACTGCTATGTCACTTATAAAGCTAATTGTATTTCAAGTCTAAATTTAGAATTGAAGCATTACATTAAAGAGTCTAATTTAAATTATAAATGTTTTTAATTTCTTTACAATAGTAGTAATTTTATATAAACAATCTATACTGGATAAATAATTATTATGATACTAATAAAATATTTATTCTATCATGTAAATCCAACTTTGTCTTTTCTAATATTTTGTTATGGACATAGTGTTTTAGTTACAACTTTTAAAAAGTTATTTTTTTCAAATGTTATTTCGAGTATTTTTTCCTTTCTTAAAAATATTTCATTAAATTGATTTGTATTTTCTTTCCTAGTTTTGGAGACTTATGAAGATCAAATGTTCTATGTTGTAATGGAATGTAACGAATTATTCCCGAACCGAAGGAGGCGTCTTTATTGTTGCAAATATTGTTCTTACTCCACCAGAAGAAAGCCTGATATGAAAGTTCATGAAGTTACTCACACAAAAACACGAGATTTTCAGTGTTCTATATGCCAGAAAACATTCAGCTTAAAAAATAACTTAAGAAGACACTGTGTTTTAAGTCATGGAGGGAGTTTAACTTAATTTTTAGTAAACAAAGTTCAAGTTCTCGGTTGGCTTTCAATTTGAATAAAGCCGTTTAGCATTAAAAAAAAACAAAATGCTTCTTACACCATTATTGCTGATTCTTATGAAAAATCTGTCCCTCAGAGCCAGAGGAACATAAGTCATATTATGATAGTTTTACAGTAGAGGAAAAATTTTTTTTGACCCATGCAAAAGATGAAAGCGTGCTCTTTTAACCCTGGTAAAAAACTAAGAAGTATTTTTGAAAAAGAAGTAAGTTTGCATGGCTCGATGCGGAATAGGCTTCTACAATACACTAATAAACAGAAAATCGCAATTTTTGGACGTCGGTCCTTCTGGCTCTGAGGTATAGAAATAACCCCATGAATTCAAATATGAACACCGTTTTGGAAACGGCGTCCCAATGGAAGACTATCGTGGACCTCCCAAAAATTTCCTTTTTTTGGCTAATTTTGTCCAACAATTCGGCAAATTTGGAGACAGCGTTCCAAAACTGCATTTTTCTTTTCTTTTTTTAACTATAAAACGGGAGAGATATTTATGATGGAGGAAAATACTGGTCGTATTCAGATTCAGGGGGGCATTTTACTTTAGAATCAGCAAGAATGGTGTCAGATGCATTTTGAAAGTATTTTTTGTCATGCAATATAATTTATTGAATGTTTGAAAAATGTTAATTTACTGAAGTTCAAATGTAAATTCATTTATAATGCTATTTATAATGCTTTGTTTCCTAATATTTATAAATAAAATGTTTTTTTCCCTAGGCTACAAACTTTTTCAAAAGATTATGAGGGTACCTAATCAATGTCTATCAAATGAGTTTCAAATATTATTGATTATACACTTTTACCATAGGGTGTCTCAGACTCCTAAGTGGGATAGAATGCATCCTTGAAGCCAAAAACTGAACTTGATAACTTGAAGCCAAAAACGATGGGGAGTCGGAAATGATTTCCGGACCGAAGAAATTTGAGATATGCCGGAAGTATTCTTGACTGATCAGAGCTCAATCATCACTGAAAATGTGAGGTGTAAATTGTTGCCATGGAAAAAACTTTGAAAATTTCAGGAAAGTATTTTCGATCCAACATTGCTATATGATTTCAAGTCGTCAGGATTCTCCCTACCCCTCTTAGGAGTTCTGAAATGTTAAACTGTGACACCATATATATTCAACAGTTCACTTTTGAAAATATGTTGCTTTTACTGCATTTTAAAATGAGTTTTATGCATACTTTTCTTTTTTAGATATGGAATTCAATGAAGATATGTTCTATGTTGTGGTACAGTGTGATAACTTATATCCAAATCAAAGGAAGCGTCTGTATTGCTGCAAATACTGTTCTTATAATACTAGGAAAAAAGCTCATATGAAATATCATGAAGTTAAACATACTAAAGAAAAATCTTTTCATTGTAATTTATGCCAAAAAGCTTTTAGTCTAAAAAGTAGTTTAAAAAGACATAACATAGTTTGTCATGGCATAATATAAGTGTTTATTATACAATTGATATTCTTAAAAAGTTAAGTGCACATAATTAAACACTCTTGTTACTTTTTTGCAGCATAGTTAATGTTTTATCAAAGCTTCATCTCCAGGCCAGGCTGAGAGATTTTCAAATATCTTCGGTAACATTATAAATATTTTCTAGAAAGTGTTACAGCAGTGATGAGCTTCAAAAAAGCTGTATTTTTCACATGTATCTTTTTGCTGGTATTTTTCACACCAGGAAAAAAAAACCCTGATTCGCTTTTGGTCCTGTTACTTAGCTGACTCCATTTGTAAAGGTAAAATGGTATTCAAGGATGCTCTTTGAGAAAAAAAAAAGTGTAAAGTATATTGATGTTTGTTCAGTTTTTGATTAAAAATCAAAATGTTTCTGTGTTACTATTTACTTGGAATAAATTTGTCTTTTTAAAAAATATACTATCCCACTTGATTTTAAGACTTATCTTTTCACTTTCATTATAAAAAATAGTAAATAAATAGTACACTTACAGACTTGAATGATTCTGCTTTTTTTTTCAAAGCAAAATTTAAAAAATCCAAAAAATCAGCATTTTGATCTTAAATTCAAAACAAATTGCAGTTTTTCTAATACTTGTTTCAATGTGAGATTTACTCATATGTATGCACTATTTAGTGTTTTCTGAATAATGATTCAGGCAAATTGTGTTTAATTTAGAATAAGTTGCAATAAAAATCAATTGGTTCATTTTGCCATAAGTTGCTCAAAAAATCGAACTGCAGATCTTTGAAATATTTTTCAACTTGCTGCACACAATAAACACAGATGTTAAGTGTTAGACAAGCTAAAAAATATTATCTTAAAACTCATTTTAATTTAGTTAATAAAAAGTTGAGCACAGTAAAACATTTGGAAACTTATAGAAAGGTTTGAATTGTTTTAAAACTTAAACTTTGTCGACACAGAGATTCTGAGTCCAGGGTTCGTACGGGTCATGGAAATCCTGGAAAGTCATGGAAAAAAAATTACAAAATTTCAGACCTGGAAAAGTCATGGAAAATTGAAATTTTTATTGAAAGTCATGGAAATTTATTTCAAGTCATGGAAAAATGTCCTGGACAAAGGGAAAGGAACAGTAGCTAAAGGAGCATTTGAAATCTTGAGTGATTTAACAGTATAGCATATAAAAGCTATTAAAAGTGGAAAATTGAACGTTCCAAAAATCAAATCTGAATTTTGAAATCCCTTTACATCCACTCCTGTAGCAGTTGTTTGCCATTTTTTGCGATGTGATTTTACTGCCTGGACATCACTTATTTTGAATTTTCTGTTATTTTCAATACTTCTTATGTTTCATATTCTGTAGTAGCAAAATTTCACATTCTTAGTTTAGCCATGCCCACTCAAAAAAAAAAAGCAATTCAATTGTATGCAAGTTCGATTCCATCACTCGTAAGGACTTTATTATTAAATTTATCAGAGTTTATCTTAATTTGTTGAATGTTTTGAAAATAAAGATTTTAAGTCGGGCGATAGAATACAGAAAAAGAGGAATTTTTAATGCTCTAAAACAGTAGTGCCCAACATACGGCACGCAAAACTAATTCATGCGACCCACTACTACGTTCAATGTCGGGAATTAAACGTATTCTGGAATTTCTGAACCTATTAATTTATATGCATTTGAAAATATGCAAATTTGTAAACAAAACAAATATACTTTTGTATCAGGAGATTGATTCATTACTGACTAATTTTTTTCAAAAAAGACCTGGTTTAGAAACATAAAGAACTAAACTATGTGGCTTTACTTTAAAGAACCAAAATACTGTCAAGTTACGTGGATGATTAAAGGCACTGTTGACGCTAAAAAGTAACTTTTGAAGCAAATTTATTGAAACTTAGTGATTACTCATTCAACCTTTGTCCCATTCAATTTCATTCTGCCTGTTTAAAAAAAAAAAAAAAATCAAACATTTAAGCATCATCATATTCGTTTTACTGCATTTTTACTTTACGGAAATTTATACAGTGCAGAACCTTTTATCCGGGAAACCAGAAAACCGGCACCTTTTTGCCGATTTTCCCGCCATATTTAAAAAATAAGCATATTTGGCAGTTTTTGAAGCACTAAGCATTTTTTTGAAATACCTAAAAGAATATGAACGGTTTCTTAATAAATCTTATATTACTCACAAATAACTTGGGAAAATTTTTACAAAAACGAACTTCAAAGAGTTATATTTTACGCAGGGAAAAATTTCCGAAATATTTTCTTGAATTAAAAAGGACACTCGTAAGTCTGAACTTTTCGTGTTTTTTTCCAACTGAAAACTAAATAAATGATATTGTCGCATTCTAAGCAATATTTAATTGAATGGCCTTTTATTAAAGCCGTTTAGAGCGCAAGTGACGTCGCAAAAGTGCGGAAAGCGCCGAAAACCAGATTCGCGAATTTTCCGGAGAGTCGATCATGGGATCTAGAATTCAATTAACGCAAGACTGTAATAACTCTAAGAACTCAAAAATCAAATTTCTATTGATATTGACTTAATGCAAAAGCAAGAGATATCAATAACTACCATAATCGCAAACACCAGAACTTAACAAAAATTTTTTTTAAAAACGCCTTCATTAATACAATTTTTTTATACACTGAAGTAGAAAAACCGCACATTTACGTTCAAAAACTTGTTTCGTGCCATTCCCTTCATTATCTTTCGTTTTAAAACATGTTTAAATTTCTCTCTCACAAATAGTTTTTAATATTTCAAAATTTATAAGCATTTCTGTACTGTTTTCTTATTATTTTAATATGTATTACTATTTATTATAATAATTTAGGCTTTATAAGCAATTGGCCAATAGAGCTTTTTAGCGATCCAGAAAACCGGGAAATTCAGATATCCGGGATAGCGATGGTCCCGAACTTCCCGGATAATTGGTTCTCTACTGTATGATGAAGACAAATAAGAATAGTTTAGTTTTTTAAGTGTGCACTTATATTTTTTCCATTACGAGTAAGTGCTTCAATGAGGCTGTGACATTCATATAGACGTTTTGCTAATGCTCATTTCCAAATATTACGAAGTTTGAGATTAAATAGTGCTATTCTCTTCGCGTAAAGAGGTCATGAAAATTTTCATTGAAGTCATGAAAAAGTCTTGGAAAAGTCATGGAATTTTTTCATCCAAATAGAGTATGAACCCTGTGAGTCGGAAACCTACTCTCTTATTCATTTTGTACAAGAATTTATGCCAATCTATTGTACAGGTTTTTATACAATGTAGGGGTGCCTACAAGGAAGGCTCATGGTCCAAACTGCGACATTGAAATTTTTAGGGGAGGCAAATGGAGAAGGGTTTTGAATAGTTAAAATTACAATTTATGCAAAATTTTTGATTATATGTTATTGCTATATGAACGGTATGCTTATCATATAGTTGACTCTCGATAGTTCAAAACTTAGGGGCCTTAAAAAAAAAAGTTAAAAAAAAAACAAGAGTTTTATTTATTGAATATGATTCAAAAAATAATTGAATTAACAAGAATATTAGAATTTTTAAAGAATATACACACTTGTGCAACTTAATTGAAACAAAATATTTTCTCCGTTAATTTTAAAATCATTTCAAGTATTCTTCATCAATCAAACTAAAATTTGTAAAAATGTTTATGGGATAAATAAATCCTTTACCTGTCTTCAATTTACACCAATAAGAGGGGTTCTGAGAACGCATGTGCAGGAATTTCCGAAGATGAAAATTGCAGCTATGATCATGTCAGTTGGGATTTCACTGTCGTCAGCGATGGACATAACACCGCAAAAGTATACAAAGATTGTTACTCTTTCCTAACGCCTACAGAGAGATTTCAAAGGTAGTTGGCTTTAGCATTGCAACTGTGAGCTGCATTATAATACAAAATAGAGAAACAGGATCCATATTTCCAAAGCGGAGAGGGAAATATGGCCAAAAATCGACAACCAAGACTCATTTCTACTTATGCAAAGTAAAAAAGATCCTCGAAACATTAGCGCAGCATTTATTGGGATTCAAAAGAAAATGGAACAAATATTAGCTCATCTACTGTTTGTAGGCGCCTCTTTGCAGATGAAGAAACAGCTTCTGACCTGACGAATGATGAAAAGTGCTACTTATGGGAGATAAAACATAGGGATTAGACTGCTGAATATTGGAATAAAGTGCTATTTAGCAATGAAAGTAATTTCACTGTCCTAGGCCAAAGAACTCAACAGGTGCAGAGATCTCCAGGCAAAAGAACATAACCCAATTGTAAAAAACACCCTCGAAAAATATACTCTGGGGTTGTTTAGGTTACGATGGGGTTGCTTCTTTGCAGTCATTCTGGAAAAAAAGTTTTTTCCAGAGTGGAAAAAAACGATACTCGGATGAAAGGGGGATTTTCCAGCAAAATTTATACTGTTTCCATTCTTTCAAAGTGGTCAAGAAATTCATTTCTGAGAACCAAACTGAGACATAGGATGGTCTAGAAACTTTCCTAATATCAAGCCAATTGAAAATCTTTGGGATATATGCAAGAATCGTCTATTGCATACAGACTGTTTAATTATGAAGAAGTCATTAACTGCTCAAATTCATGTTTGGGACAAGGACTCAGATATTATAAATGATTGTAAAAAAAAAGGTGGATTCCATGCTGAATCGTGTCCAAATATTATTAAAAAGTCTGACCACCATATTATGCACTAAAAACTTTCGATTTTATATGAATTTAAATA
Organism: Uloborus diversus; assembly: GCF_026930045.1. Taxonomy (NCBI): domain Eukaryota; kingdom Metazoa; phylum Arthropoda; class Arachnida; order Araneae; family Uloboridae; genus Uloborus; species Uloborus diversus. Next base: position 144,253,591 of record NC_072732.1, read on the forward strand.
AAATATTATTTCTTCTTAGTTTTCTCAATTTATCGAGTTTGTTTCAATTCATTTGCACAAGGGTGTACGTGTATAAGCATTGTATTAAATGCAAATATATTTTCAATGTTGGGGGAAAAAGAGTCAAGTCAAAAATTTAAATTTCCAAGGTTGAGTTTAACGTTAAAACTTTTTATGAGAAAAGAAATGTGCAGTGGCAATTGTGTTTGTAGTTGAAGACAGTTAAATTAAAATTATAAAGAATTGAGCGTATCAAAATATAAAGAAGTTACTTGATTTTACAAGAGTTTCTCAAGGGCCCTAGTGATTGCTTTGAGTTATTGAGAATCAACAGTAATTTCAATTTTTGCTAACATTTATACATGCTTTTTTGCCTGTATAAGTTTGCATTTTTTCAGAAAACCAAACTTATATTATAAGTGTTATTAAGTATATGTTATAAAACATTTTCAGTTCAACATTAGAAAATAATTTATTATTTTTGTTGAATTTTCAAAATTTAAATTTACTAGATATCTTTTATTGAATGTTCCTTTTTTAAAGAAAATATTTTTTTCTTTTATAGAAAAAAATTCAAACGAAGAAAATTCCATGTACTTTGTAACGACTGAACAAGATGATCAATATCCCAATATGAGAAAGCGCCTTTTTTGTTGCAAATTTTGTCCTTATACTACAAAAAACAGCCATCATATAAAATATCATGAAGTGAAACACACTGGAGCAAGACCTTTTAGATGTCACCTGTGTCAAAGATGCTTCAGTGTAAAGTGTAGCTTAAGAAGACATCTTGTAATGAGTCACAGTTCAAATTTAAGCCTATGAATTATCATTCATTTTTATTTACTTTACTATTATTTTGATTCAAATTGTTCAGATAAATAAAAATTCATATGCAAATGATTTGATTACATGTTTTCCCTTATACTACACATTAAAAAATGCACTAACATTCAAACCTTTTTTTGTGCGATTTTTTTTAATGCAGTTTTGTTGTGTGCTTCAATGAGGTAGTGGCGTTCACGTAAAAGTTTTGCTAATGCCCAATGCAGAAAATTGGCCAGTTTGATATGAAATAGTACTATTTTCTTCGTGTAACAAGGTCAGGAAAAAGTCATGGGATTTTTTTTTTCGCGTCCCTCATAATCGAACCTTTCAATGAAACATAAGGGTCGTCATTCCTAATTACAAATACAAATGTAACGACCAGCAACAGGCTCTGGGCCCAGCTAGGCTGGTCCTAGTCAATTAATTAGTCCCCAATGAAGATCAATGGCCCTCTTAAAGCTATCCACTCCCTTGCTCATTACCGCCTCTTCCGGTTAGCTATTCCAAGTGCCCACGACCCTGCTAAAGTAGTAGTTTTTCCTGATTTCCAAGTTAGCCTGAGATTTAAATAGCTTAAAACAATGACCCCTTGTCCTGCTTTTCCCGCAAAAATTTAATCCATTTACATCTTTCATTTTGATAAATTTAAATAACTGAATCATGTCCCCTCTGACTCTCCTTTGCTCCAGGCTGTACATGTTAAGCCTATTAAGTCTGGTATCATAATCTAAATCTGAGAGTCCCCTTACTAATTTAGTTACCCTTCTTTGAACCCTTTCCAATACAAAAATATCTTTCTTCAGATAAGGCGACCAAAACTGAACAGCATACACCAAATGAGGTCTTACTAAACTCCTATATAAAGGCAGAAGAACGTTCTTAGATTTGTTTGAAATAGATCTATTGATGAACCCAAGCATTTTGTTGGCTTTGTTACTAGCAATACTGCACTGTTGACTAAACTTGAAGTCCTGATTTATAAAGACACCCAGATCCATAACATTTTCTGCCTGATTTATGACTGAACCCTGTAAACGATATCTCATACGCTTATTTCCATGACCTAAGTGTAGCACTTGACATTTCCCTACATTAACTGCCATACCCCATTTATCTGCCCACTTAGTAATATGATCTAAATCCTCTTGCAGCTGTTTTACTTGCTCTTCATTTTCGACAATCCCCATAACTTTTACATCGTCAGCAAAACAATTCATGCTTCCAGAAATATTTTCACTGATGTCATTCGTAAATACAATAAACAAAAGAGGCCCTAAAACTGATCCCTGAGGAACCCCACTTAAAACATCACTCCAATTAGAATGATTTCCTCTCACAACTACTCTTTGCTTCCTACCAGTAAGCCAATTTCTAACCCAAAGTAAAGTTTTTCCTCCTATTCCTATGTCAGCTAACTTGCTGAGAAGAGTAACATGCGGTACCTTGTCAAAAGCTTTTTGAAAATCAATATAAACAACATCCACACATTTTTTGTTATCTAAAGCTGAGGTAACCTTGTCGTAGAAATGCAATAAATTAGTAGTACAGGATTTACCTTTCCTGAAACCATACTGCAAACTAGTCAACAGACTATTAGTCTCTAAGATGTATGTCCTTTGTTATGTCGTTGTAATCTTGAAATTAATATATTTTTCTATTTTCATAAAACAAAAGTACAAACAACACTAGTTTTTTTTTCTAACATTTTTATTGATACCATATATTTATTCCATAGCTTCACCATAATATATGAAATAAATCTAACCATATATATATTTCATAGCTTCATTACATAAAGGAAAAAAAATCCCAAAATCTAAATATGCACAGCTACATCATTTGCCATGAGCTGCTTAAAAGTTGACCAGAATGAAAGCGTTTTATATGCACATTTAGGCTGCTTTTTTGTGAAAAAACTTTATCACAAGTATCACACTTAAATGGACGTTCTCCTGTATGTTTAACTTGATGTCTATGTAAATTACCACGCTTAAACGTAGTGTAAGAGCACACATTGCAAACATACCTTTTCAGTTGACAGATTTCACTGAGATTAATAGAAAATTGATCAGTTGTACATCCAGTATTCACTGCAAAACAAGAAAAATCCATGAATAAAAAATTGAGCTGCGGGGAAATATAACATTAACAAGAAGATATACTTAAGATAATAATTCATGTTTTTTTTAACATTTCATGATTCAATGAAAATTGATTGTAACTCTCTTTTTATTATAAATTTTTCCATTTTATTTTTCATAGGCAATAACTTTAAAACAATGAATTGGTGATTATTTTCATAACCAGAAAATCGCCCGTAAGGTACGACGGGTGAAAATTGCCGTTACATTTGAACGAAACAATCGACTGTTTGGTGATAGTTGAAATTTTAACCCTAACTCCAGTGGATTAACACAAAACTCCAGTAAGTAGCGTAAATTGTTGACTACTTGTTTGTTTCTTCATCATAGGCGGATTTAGGACTGAGTTCTTGGGGGCGCAAGATTTTTTTTAGAGCAACATTTTTAATGGTCTCCCCTCCCTCTCCCATGTTTTTATCTGCTTTCTGTGATGCATAAGGCCATTCTTTACTTTTTTATGTGTCGTTTTCATTACTGTGTGTAATCATGCTGTCCTTTTTGAATTGACCTTGAAAGAGAGGGGGCTGGTATTAAGAGATTGACACAGGGCTCCCTTTTAAGTGGGATATAGAATATCTCCAATTTTTTGGGGGCCCGGGGGTCTCGGGAGGAAATTATATAAAATGGATATAAAATTCTGCATTTTAAAGTCTTATAAGGGTTAATTGGAAATAATAGGTAAATCATTTTTTTTTTTTTTTAAGTTTTACACTTGATGCAAGTTAATACTTTTAAAAAAATGGTGCACAGATTTAGAGAATAGGTATAATGAGAGTAACATACTACCCATTTGAACAATTCTTAATTTATCCACTTGATAAGAAATAAAATTGAAGCACACTTTGCTTAGGAGTTTCAAAGACTTGTCTAATTATTTTCAAGGTTTGGTTAGTTAGATTGGGTTTTTGGCTCAAGAGCCCTGGTAGGCTATACTGCGCCAATTCTTTTCAGGGATTTTAGAACCAATAATTTGCACTTTCCAGTCTTTAAAATTGAGTAGTAGATTATACAGTTGTACAATATTGTTCAAACTTTGTAAAAAACGGCTATTTTAAGTTTAAAAGAAAAATAAACTTTAATTTCTCATTACAACTTTTTTAAAAATTATTAGTGCAGAAAACGAAAAGGAATAGAGGTAGTGTATCATTTTTTTCCCGGGCTAAACAGATGAACAATATGCAGTAAAAAAAAGATAAAAGCAATCAATACAAAAGAATTTCCAAAATTCTGCATTCGGGATTAAATAAATAGCAATATATGAAGCATGTGAGTCACAAAAAAATTTATTTCAAGTAATATGTTACAAACGCGAGAACTATGATTTTTGATGCAAGATGTAGCAAGGAGCTGAATTTGACACATTTTGGCATTCCTCACCCTACAATTTGTTAGAAATTTTAAAATTTAAGGTTTGTAGCCACACGTTTCCAAATATTCAAGGTTTTCAAGTACTTGAAAATAAAATTAGTTTTTCAAGCACTTTTCATTTTTTTAAGGAACAAATCACATTTCTTTGGGAGTTAGGGATCCACTTCAAAGCAGGGGCCCTAAGCTATAGCTTGTTTATCTTATAGGCAAATCCAGCCCTGCATATAATACTTTTACCTGCAGATTTTTGTTTGATTTTTTGTAATTTTAACGAAAATTCGTCAGTTTTTAGTTAAAGGATTTTTACGATTTTACCAATCTGATTAAAAGGTTTTTATCAAATTTCAGCAAATTTTTCCAAAACTTTTGATGACTGATTTACTCAGATTTCAATAATGACAATAACTGTCTCATTTAGACTTAGATGATTATGACTTACCTTAATTTTTAAACAGTATTTAGAAAGTAAGGTGGTATTTTCCCTCTAAGTAAAAAGATTCAATTAATCAGAATGTTCAGCTTGCAATAGTATTTACTTTTCTTTCTCAAAAAAAAAAAAGACGAGCTGAAAATTTTCCAAGTGCATGAAGTACAGTTCTATTAGTTTCATATATACAAATTTTTTCCTTTAAAAAATAAAGAAAACACAGTTAGAAAAACATTTTATCAGGTAATAATGCGATCTTACAAGAATTGTGCAAAACTTTCGTGCTGGAAATATATCTCCCTCACTTTTTCTTTTATTCAGACGTTTTCCATACAATGTATGATTCTGGAAAATCAGAAATTTAGTTTTGAACTGCTAGGGATTGAGATTCCTATTTTTTTCCCCTAAAAAATTAACGCATTGTTTACAGTGATTTTACGTTCTGTTTGTTCAATGGTTGGACAATTTTTCCAGTTTCTTGTTACATACATTCGTTGAGTATGGTATTAACTTACATTTGATAGTATTTTACTGTACAAAAACCTTTTTAGCTATGTACTTCTTTTGCAATAGCATATATTTCAAATCAGCCAATTTCATGTGAGCGTGTGATACCAGAAGGTTTTTCAAAATCTTTCGTCTATAACAACCCAAAACATCTAGTTTTTGAAATCACGCAAATTAAAAATAAACATTCTGAAAGAGAGAAAACAAATCGTAACGAGTAGATTGTTCTGTTAGCGCAAATTGGGGAGGGGGGAGGGAGGGTCCCAAATGTCAATTATTATAAGGGTTGCAGCTGAATGCATAGCTTGTTTAGCCTATATTTTCATTTATATACTTGCCCAAATGGTTTTCAGTCCAAAACAGTGAATTTAGACCAATTTTCAGTACCCCAGTGACAGCTGTACTATTTTTATTTAATGATCGGTTTTTTTTCTTTTTCTTTTCTCCCTTCAGAAAAGAACATTCGCTATTCTCTTCATTTTCATAGAAGTATTCAAGAAAGAAAAAATCATGATTTTTTTTTGTTATAAGATTTTGGAAGATAAGTTGTTACTATATTTTTCGGCCACTAGAGGGCGCCTGTGATGCAGGGAGTGTTATTGCTGCTAATTTGATAAGTGTTTTCTTACTATAATTTTTCATTATTACTGTCTAGTTTTAGGTTTTTTTACTTCACTTTATCATGTAATTTAGTTTTATTGTGTTTTGGGGGCTCATTTTTGCTGTTATTGTATTCTTGAAGTGTTTTTGCATTTTTTGGAGCTAAGCCTAACATGTGGTGATCTCCTGGTTTTTGATCTTGTGTGCTTTATTGGGTGTAGCAACTCTGTTTATTTACTGCTGTTTTTAGTATTTATTCTGTGTTTTTTTGCATTTTTATCTTTCTGTTTTGCCTTTTGGAACATATTTACTGAGTAGAAATGGGTGTTATATGCATTATGAAAGAGGTAAAGAGTGGGAAGGGGGACAGGTGGATCTCTTGTGATTTATGTCATATGTTCTGCCTGTATAAGGGGGAAAATGAGTCTGTTTTTGAGGAGGATTATATTTGCACTAAATGTGCTGAACTCTCAGACTTACGACTTAAGATGCTAGTTTTGGAAGCCCAGTTAGCATTAGGGTGTAGGCCAGTTGCAGAGGGTATAAATGTTCCAGAGATTCAGGGGGAAGTTTCAAATGAGGAGTTAGATTGGGAAACTAAGGGTGTAATTTTGGGGGACTCTATGGTAAGGGAGGTGGGTAACACAGTTGGGAGAGTAAAGCGTAAGGTGGCTAGGTGTTGTTTACCAGGGGCTCGGGTAAAAGACGTTAATATGGTTGCGGAAAAGAAGGGAGTATTGCATAAGGAGGACATGGTTACTTTGTGGGTGGGAACAAATGATGTAGGTCACAGTAAAAATGAGGAGTTTTCTAGGGAATGGGAATCCCTGTTGGATAAAGCAACCAGCTTTTCGACGAATGTCCAAGTGGTTGGTTTGCTTCCCAGGTATGGAGTGCATAGGAGCTGGCTAAATCAACGTGCGAGGTGTATGAACTTGCTACTGAAGTCAATTTGCGAAAAGCGCAGTATCAGGTTCATTGATGTATGGAGTCATTGTAAATGGAATTGGATTGCTAGGGATGGCCTGCATCTGAGCTCTACAGGGGTCAAAATGGTTAGTGGATTAATTTTAAGGGCTTCGGAGTCAAAAAACTAAGTTGGAATGGGGGGCATGGTTCAAGCATCAGGTATCGAGAGAATGAAATTTTTTTGGGTATTGCTAGAAATGGAAATAAAGTGACGAACAAGAGTGGTAATGTTAACAATTGTAATTTAGGAAATTTCAGGGTGGTAAATAAAAGCAACTTAGGCATGCTTAAAGTTTTCTATACCAATGCTCGCAGTATTAGGAACAAGATGGATGAATTGAAAAGCATAGTTATGGATGAGAAGTTGGATGTTATTGGAATTACAGAGACATGGGCTACCGAATCTGATGCAGAGTTATTACATATTGCTGGGTATAATTTGTTCAGACAGGATAGAGTAGGTAAAAGAGGTGGTGGGGTTTTATTTTATGTTAGAGACAATTTTATTTGCAATGAATTGGTCATAAATGATAAGCCTACTGATATTGATATGGTTTGGCTGGAGTTGATGAGCAGTAAGGGCAAAAAGCTACGCTTTGGAAACATTTATAGGCCACCTAATTCAAACCAGGGACAAGATGAACAGATGTGCCGTATTATTAGTGACATGTCCAGTAAGGGATCTGTTATCATAATGGGGGATTTCAATTTTCCGGGTATTGATTGGAATAATTTTTACCCTGGTAATGGCAAAGAAGAGGAATTTTTAAAAGTAATTGGTGACTGTTTCTTAGATCAAGTTGTAACTCAGGGAACTCGAGAGGAAGCGATTTTGGATCTAGTTTTTTGTGACATAGGTAGTTTTGTTCAGGGGTTGAGTGTAGGGGAGCATATTGGAGATAGTGATCATAACAGCATTAGGTTCCGGGTTAAATTTGAAGGGTGCAAAGATGATAATTTTAGGTTTGTGCCCAATTTCAGAAACACTGATTTTGTTGCACTTAGGCAGAGCTTGAAAGAGGTTTTTTCGTCAGGGTTGGAAAATAGCGACGTAGATCAGCAGTGGACGGAATTTAAGGATAAACTTGCTAAAACCGTTTGGGACTATGTTCCATTTAGGAGAAAAGGTGTTAGTACCAAAATTTGGCCCATGTGGTTCTCCAGGGAGACTAAAGAAGCTCTTAATTATAAGCAAGCCACTTTTCGTAAGTTTAAAGAAACTGGTCAGAGTGCGGAGAGGCTCCAGTATGGTAAGGCAAGGCGAAATTTTAAGTATTTGGTACGGATTCAGAAAAGGGAGTTGGAGCAAAGGCTGGCAGATGACATTGATGGGAACCCTAAGAGGTTTTTTGCTTACGCTAATTCTGGGAAAGCTCGAAACAGTCAAATTGGGCCTTTGGTTGATGAGTATGGAAATTTAATCCAAAACGATAGGGATATTGCAAATGTTCTAAATAACTTTTTTTCCAGTGTGTTTAACAATAACTGTATCTCAACAGTTGACACTAACAAGACACAAGCTATTATACAGCTTGAGGATTTGGTATTTTCCAGGGAGGAGGTTTTATTTCATTTGAAAAAGATTAAAGCAACTAAAGCTCCGGGACCAGATAATATTTATCCAAAAATTTTAGTTGAATGTGCAGAGGAATTAGTGGATGTTATTTTGAATATTTTCAATGCTTCTTATAACTCGGGGATGGTGCCAGAGGACTGGAAGCTGGCTAACATAACGCCACTCTTCAAGAAGGGGTCTAAAGGTATTGCTGGGAATTATAGACCTGTAAGTTTGACTTCGGTGATTTGTAAGATTTTCGAAACTTTGATCAAAATTAAGATTATGATGTTCTTAGAGACTAATAGTCTGTTGACTAGTTTGCAGTATGGTTTCAGGAAAGGTAAATCCTGTACTACTAATTTATTGCATTTCTACGACAAGGTTACCTCAGCTTTAGATAACAAAAAATGTGTGGATGTTGTTTATATTGATTTTCAAAAAGCTTTTGACAAGGTACCGCATGTTGCTCTTCTCAGCAAGTTAGCTGACATTGGAATAGGAGGAAAAACTTTACTTTGGGTTAGAAATTGGCTTACTGGTAGGAAGCAAAGAGTAGTTGTGAGAGGAAATCATTCTAATTGGAGTGATGTTTTAAGTGGGGTTCCTCAGGGATCAGTTTTAGGGCCTCTTTTGTTTATTATATTTATGAATGACATCAATGAAAATATTTCTGGAAGCATGAATTGTTTTGCTGACGATGTAAAAGTTATGGGGATTGTCGAAAATGAAGAACAAGTAAAACAGCTGCAAGAGGATTTAGATCATATTACTAAGTGGGCAGATAAATGGGGTATGGCAGTTAATGTAGGGAAATGTCAAGTGCTACACTTAGGTCATGGAAATAAGCGTATGAGATATCGTTTACAGGGTTCAGTCATAAATCAGGCAGAAAATGTTATGGATCTGGGTGTCTTTATAAATCAGGACTTCAAGTTTAGTCAACAGTGCAGTATTGCTAGTAACAAAGCCAACAAAATGCTTGGGTTCATCAATAGATCTATTTCAAACAAATCTAAGAAAGTTCTTCTGCCTTTATATAGGAGTTTAGTAAGACCTCATTTGGAGTATGCTGTTCAGTTTTGGTCGCCTTATCTGAAGAAAGATATTTTTGTATTGGAAAGGGTTCAAAGAAGGGTAACTAAATTAGTAAGGGAACTCTCAGATTTAGATTATGATACCAGACTTAATAGGCTTAACATGTACAGCCTGGAGCAAAGGAGAGTCAGAGGGGACATGATTCAGTTATTTAAATTTATCAAAATGAAAGATGTAAGTGGATTAAATTTTTGCGGGGAAAGCAGGACAAGGGGTCATTGTTTTAAGTTATTTAAATCTCAGGCTAACTTGGAAATCAGGAAAAACTACTACTTTAGCAGGGTCGTTGGCACTTGGAATAGCTTACCGGAAGAGGCGGTAATGAGCAAGGGAGTTGATAGCTTTAAGAGGGCCATTGATCTTCATTGGGGACTAATTAATTGACTAGGACCAGCCTAGCTGGGCCCAGAGCCTGTTGCTGGTCGTCACATTTGTATTTGTATTTGTATTATATAAACTCCTCTTAAAACTGGGGGGCATTGCACCCTTTGCCCCCCTAAATACACCCATGCTCTTCTAAACTATTGAAAAACAAAAAAATAATGATTTTTTTTTGTTTAATTTTTGGAAGATGTGTTGTTACTATATAAAGTCCTCCCAAAACTGGGGGGGCATTGCCCCCCTCTGTCCCCCCATATATCCGCCCATGTTCTTCATTCTCCTTAAATTGAATCGGTAATTTTAAAAAGAGGTCAACACCACTTTTTCTAAATTTTCACGGAAAGAAAAAACGTATACTCATCCTATTTTTTTAAATTTAATTTAATTTTTTTTTTCTTTTAAGGTGTGATGAAACTTATTTGAAATTCGCACGATCCCGAAATTTTGCTATAATAATTGTATGAAAACATGTATTTTTTTAACGGGAGATGACCCGTTTTGAAAATTAACACAGGTTTTTCAAAATAAACATTACTGCAAAATATTAAACATTGTTATTCTTACAAAATATTGAATTTTAATGTGAAAACTGAAAAAAGGAATCTAAATGACAGAAAAAAAAAAAAAAATTAATAATTAAAATTCTTCAGCTGCTTCTTCGGTTGATGTAGTGGGCCAATCGTAAATTTCCTGGTAGGAATTTTTATGAGCATCTGGTATTATATTGATGTAATTTTTTTAAATCCATTATTTTTTTTTCACTTATTGGAATTTTGTTCTGATAAGTTGGATTGTTTGCTGGGTTTGGAATAAAAAAAACTTTGGCATTTCTATATTGTTTAATAGGCAAATCCTTTCTACTAAGCAATCAATGAATGGTTTAGCCCTTGCAACACTAGGTTCAAGATTTGTGAACACAAACTCATAAAAGTTGTTTACAGCAAAACAAAAAACTTTTAGCTCCTTGGAAACCCCTTTTTCCGTAACTTCTACTTGACTGAACTTTCTTTTAAAAATAATCTGGCCACCAATTTTTAAAATCTGCTACATCCTTATGTGTCACGTGCTTTACATTAAACTTTTTAGAATTTGAGTATGATACGATAAAATCTTCTTACTATTGAGGTGTGTAAATCCGGTAAAATGTGGAGGAGTTCATTATGAAAAAGGGTCATCTCCCAAAGATGACTCCTTTTGAAAATGAGCGCTGGTAAGGGTGGGGGGATTATTTTCTTTGATCCATTGTGGAGACAAGAGTATGTGATAAACCTCATAAAACTTTTGCATCCCAAAAGAAATCATTTTGCAAGGCATAGGATAAAATATCAGTAAGTGAGTTGCGGCCCAGAGCTGAAAATTTGTGACACGTTTAAAGCTCTGAATTAACCTAAAGGTACCCACTTTGAAAAATTTTAAAATATATTAGACGAAAAAATGTATTCATATTTATTTTGAAGTTTGGTCGTAATATTTTCATTAGCATTAAAGTTATGGTGTATTATGTGTGTCTAAGTTATTTCTTGTCGCCCTGTATATATCATCACCTCAGAGCAACAGTAAGACATCTAATCCCACTAATAACATTAAGATACCTACTGTTACTCTGAGGCGATGATATGAGGATGTTTTTTTTAGGTACTAACAAAGGCATTTTAAAACAATCATTTTTACTGATAAATGTACTTTAATTTAAAAACTGGTTCCACTTTAGGAGCAGGGCCGGGATTAGCAATAGAGCAGAAGTAGCAAATGCTACGGGCCCCGTGCCATAAGAAAAAAATATATATATAGAAAAAAATTAAACTCTCTTTATCTTGATCTAGCTTTTCCAAGAAAAAATAAATGTTCAAACAAATTACAAATCTTATTTTTTTCCCTTCAAGGGCAGAATCTTAACTTGTATGGGATAATACCATCCTGACCTTTATATCAATGCTGGTGTGTGGGGGGGGGGGACTTGCGTATTTTAGAGACGGTAACAGCCATTAAACTAACAAAGGTTGCCTTTTATTCTTCTAGGCATCGGAGGGAAAAAAAACTTGAATTACCTTTGGAATGAAGCTTTGTCAATTAGATTTCGACTACAACCACTTTACCTTATTCCATCCCCCCCCCCTTTTTAGATTTACTTAAGAATTTTGCACATTAATATTTGATCTCTCGAGGATACGCATTTTGCGATTAAAATACGGCTTTGTAGTTTGTGCTGCTTATGTCAATCTGCGACTTGGGTCAACTATATAGACGTTTAAAAAAAAAAAACTTACAAATATTTTCGTCAAATAGGTTCCTTTTGTTCTAAAGAGGTGACTATTTTGGAAAAGATATGATATCTGGTAGTTTTTTTTTTTTTTTCATCAAATGCTTAACGGTTTTACTTTTGTGCGTACCAGTAATAGTCAAACTGTAATTCATCAATAGCAGCTATAAATTTGATAAATTTGATAAGTGCCAAATTAAAAAAAAAAACTATAAATACTACATAAATTTAGTGATAAAAATTGCTTCATGATCATCAGTAAAACTGTCATACATTCAGGTTTTGATCGAGTACGGTGATCTACTAAATGCAGGTGCCTTAGGTCTTAGTTTCGTTGTCGTCTTGCAAACCAGCAACCAGTTTATATTTTTTCGAATTATTTTTTAAATCAAAATATCGTAGCGAAAATCATAGCAAAATATATGGGTTGACAAAAGATGCTTCAGACTGCATACATGTTTAAAAAGAGAAATATATTTAAAACAATTTTTAAAAAAGTCGCACCAGTAGTTCTAAATGTCTGAAGGTAAAAAAACGAAATTAAAACAAATATTTATCAAGAAATTCAGGAGTTAGGGTATTTAAAATTAAATGAAATGTAAAAAATGTTCCTTCAAAATGTCATCTTAGTCCATAATGTTAAGTCTACTAATGGTGCAAATGTTTCTATCTTGAACAAATAAAAATATAAGGGTGGAAATTGAAATTTTTTTAATGGAAATCCTAAACAATGAAATATTTCTGGAATAACTAGTGGATTAGTGGGGCATATTTTCCCACAATGTAAATGTATGTATTGAAAATAAATCAAAGATGGCGTAGCAAAGAAAAGGGTAGGTAGAAAGTCCTCGAATCCAATCCATCTCTTTTACGTCACTAAAGGTAGCCTAGAACTTTATTATTCGAACTTTAAATTCAGAAAATCTCAGAGGAAAATAGTTTAACATAATCGAGAACCGGTTTATAATTACTTTCTGGAAATTTAATTTCGAAAGATTTCCACGGATCCCTAAACCGATACCTCTTTATAACGTCATCAAAGATGGCCTACAATTACGCATTTCAGACTATAATTTCGAAGAATTTTCATGGGAGAGTACCCCTTGCCTCTACCATTGTTAACGATCACCTAAAATTTATTTTTAGAACTTCAACTTCAAAAATTATCCGAATTTCCGGGAACAGTCCCACACCGAAACGTTACCAGCAATCGACTACATTCCATTTTTCAACACTTCAATTTCGAGAAATCTCCAAGGAATGGCTTTTGAACCCCCCCCCCCCCCCCCCCCCCCAGACCCCAAAATCACCAAAGATCGTGTAAAAGTACCCTTTTAGAGAATACAACTTTGAAAATTTTCAGTTTAAAATTGTGTTTTTAGAATTATAAATTCGAAAAATTTCCGGAGGGATCTCCATGAACCCTCTTTTTCCTCTCTCCCTCAAACTCACTGAAGAAAATCAACAATTTCTTTTAGGATTTTGGAAAATAGCCTGGAGTGAGTCGCCGTGAATCCGATTTCTTCCACTAACCCAACCTAAGATGGTACAATCACGTTTTTTGACTTCAGTTTCAAAAAATCACTTAATAAGGGCACTCAAATTTTCTCTCCGCCAACTATCATTAGAAGTCATAAAAATTGCGTTTTTAGAACCAAAATATCGTCACATTTTCCGGGGTTAAACTCCAAAACCCCTCTCTTCAGTACTTTGAAAATTGTGTTTTGGAATTGAAAACTTCAAAAATGCATAGTGATGGGGATTTTTGTATGTATGGCCTGTATGTATAAAAGTGCATTCTCCATCTCCATGAA